>NW_017732723.1:0-4658 GCF_001890085.2 Hipposideros armiger | reverse complement strand
TCAACTTCAAAGATGAAGTGTATGCTGTGGTTTATCAACTTGACAGAACAGATATGTGATAAAGTATAAATACGTAGTCTTTACAGACAGAACTAGTCTTCCTTCCTTACCAGAAAGGAAGACTTGGGTAATTCATCCAACCTTTCACAGTATCTATTTATTCCACTGTAGAATAAAATTATAATTACATCTACCTTATTGAGACCATTAAATGCAAAATATAGACAGAGTATCTAGCACATAGAAGCTCAAAAGTAGTTGGGGCATCTTTCCCTAATTCCTCAATCTATTCAGGTGTCAAATTCAATCCATTGTCATCCCATGGCTGTTAGTTTGTCAGGGTTTCATTGGTTCATGATATAATCAGTCAAACAGCTTCCTGAACTGGCTCCCCTGCTTTGATCTCTCCATCCAGTCCTATGCAACCTGCATACTGCTAACAGAATGAACTTCACGGTATTATTGTACTAAAACAAAGGACACATGTTCACCGTTCATAATTTTATTTACTCTAACCCATTGTTTTATGACTTGCAATAGTCTCTATAATCTAGTCTCACCCCACTGCGGTGGACACTAATGCACAACCCGGAAGGGTTAATTGCCCCAACTGCAAGGAGTGCTGATGGTAACCAGCTTACAAATGCCAGAGCTTTCGGACAGTGCCTCACTGCAGAGTCGCTTTTCACAAGGTCATGCCCCTTCTCAGGGTACGAAACATCCAATGGCCCATCAGTGCATGCATATAAAGTCCTAATCTACTTGGCCTGTAACTCGGAAAGGTCCTTGTAGATCCAGAGCTCCCCATAGCATTCACCAAGGCCATGATTGGCATTGTGTTCTCAACTTCTGCCCACTCCTGCGTTATCCCCTCCTTTTCACAGGTGTTGATCCCAAGGGATGTCTTAATGACCACCCTGCTCCACAAAACTGTCTCAAGTTGGCTTCCTAGGAAATGAATCTGCAACACTCATCTGAGTGAACTTTGTTTCAGGGAAGTCATTGCCATAAATGCTTGTTAAGGCTAGTTTTGCTTCTCTCTTTAGTAAATTAATCACTGTCGTGCAATCATTTGTTTATTGTTTTTGAAGACGAGTAAAGCATACTTACCACCCTGTAGGCTTCTTTGCCTATAAACTAGGAAAGGAAAACAAGCATGTAAAATAAATGTGAATAAAATAAGACAGTTGCTCTTCTAGAGGTGGTTGTGAAATGCAGAGTTGCTTAGAAATTTCTATGGCTGTGCTGGTTCTCAGGCAATCATGCAGCCTCCCTTTTCTTCTCTCCCTACGTAACTCTTACACATCAGTTAATGACAATCTCAAGAGTCACCTCCTCTAGGGAGCTTCTCCTGGCAAGCCTTCTCACTTTATTTACATTTTTACTGGAAATAATGGAAATATTTCTGGCTAAAATAACATTGCCTTTACTTTTGATTCAAGATATGTCCCCTCAACAGGCAAAGTATAAAGTTCAGAGCTTCAGGGGCCGGCCGAGTGGCTCAGTTGGTTAAGAGCTTGCTCAAGAGTTTGAGCTCTGAGCAACAGCGGCTCGAGGCCAGTCCGAGCTGAGCAGCCGCTAAGCTGCCAATAGGTAGCAGGATGGCTCAGCTAAAAAAATAAAAAATAAAATAAAATAAAGTTCAGAGCTTCACAGAACTGACTGGGAAAATGATATATGTAAGTTAACCTGAATCCCCTAGTTTTCAGTCTGCACAGCTCTCTGGAATGTATAGAAATGGCAATAGGTTTCAAGATAAAACAGGCAGGTTCCCTTAGGCCAGGGTTCAATATTTTCCAAAGATAAAATGATATTGATTTCTACAGCTCTGCTAAAATGCTCTGCTCTTTCTAGATCTTCAGACAAAGGCAGGGAAGTTGGGGAAACAATAAAAGTTAATTTTTACCTTACCTGTAAATTTTTCATTGATCACTTCATTACCAAGTTGTTGTACATGTGTCAAAGTGATACTATGTCATCAACTTACTCAGAATCAGTGGAGCAAATTAGAAGTTCAATAGTCATGTAAATGAACTACTTAATGAATAAATTAATAGAACACAACCTGCAGGTTCTTTCGCATTAGAAATCTCAATATTATAACCTTCAAAAAGCATTTTTGCATGTATATACTATGAACGTGATGTGATAAGTCTTTGCTTCTGAATTTTTAGGGTTAAGTGAGTACAAAATAGGGTTGCTAAAATAAGGCTAGGTAGGCTAATAATAAACTACATCCCATAGGTTTATGGAATTGCTACCACATCCCAGCAGAAGCAACAACATATGTAGAAGCTCTGTGTTGAACCCTTTTCCGTAGGCAATTGCATTTTTCAGAAATTATATACTTAAAGTTATTCTGCACTACTATATTTATGGACTATTTCAGTGATAATTCTGCCAAAAGTAGTGTCTAAATCACCACTCCTGGATGAAGTAGCTTTGAAAGTAATACTATACTTAACAACTGTTCCTATGTTTTCTGGCAGCCTTTCAACAATTTGAAGAGAAGATATTTAGGAAAATTATAGATATTCTGTTTCTGATGAGCACACTAATCAATTACCCTTTCCAAGACATTTGAATATAACCTCAAATAAGTAAAAATGTGTGGCTTTTCATTATAGGTGTGGGTAGCATTAATAGCTTTAAAATAGCAAATTGCAGTGAGCTGACTATTTTACCACCATTAGACTACCACAAATTATAAGAAAGGGCAATCCAAGGCTTAACCCCTTATGTGCTTTCACTACACTGAGATTCTGATGGATAGTCCAAGTCTTTTAATGAAGCACTGATATTAGAAGACTTAGTTTGAACTCTGTGTAGGATACTAGAGTGAAGGGAGTATCTAGGGCTGAAAACAGGACAGCAAGATTTGGAATAAAGCAATGATAGGGAGTGACAGACTCAAATCTAACTCTAAAATTTAAGTTCAAATGTGAAGCTATACTAATTTCTCTAGCAATTTACTGCTTACAGTTAAATTTACCTAGAAAATTAGTCATTAGATGCAGCCAAAGAAAAGCCCATTTCTATAGGACCTGGACAAGCTGGCAGCAATTCAATTCATTAAAGTCGCCTTTTTGCTCTACATTTACCATTTTTAGAACACTTGTGTACAGAGGAAAAACAGCATTGCTAACAGTATCTTCAGATGACAGGATTGTAAACTGGCTAAAAATATTTAATGTACTGGTGCTTTATTCCAGGGTATGTGAAAGCAGGATGATGGAAAGGAATAGGGGAAAAAAAGAGATAAAGTAAATGTTCTTTCTAAAAAGTCTTTGGTCTATTTTTTCAGGTTTAGAGGTTGGAACACTCTCATTCTTTGACTGTCTTTCTTTTCCACTTAGTGACTAAGCAAGGAAATCTGCAGGGCACGTTTCACAGAATTAGGACGAAGACTGTGGGAAGTAGCAAGCAAAATCTATAAGGAATTCACTCTATTTCCCCAAGGTTGGTCAGTCTTGAAAGCCAATACAAACCCATTAAAGTTTATAAATTCTTGATATTTGGCACCTTTCAATAATGAAAGATTTTACACAACACTTGAGTGTTGCCAAAGTTCTTCCTGTGGCCAAATCGAAGATCTTTTAGTAATTGCCCTGTCGGAGAATAGAAAAAAGAGAGCAATGGAAAGAGAGGAACAAGAGAACCAGAAAAAGATCAAGGATGGGCACATTGCCTCTCCCAGGTGATTAACATAACTACAGAAATGAAGATAGAAACCATCAATGTTTAACTTTTGTATCACAATAAACAATTAACCCTTTGGCAAAGCCTGTAGCGTATTGAATTGCAAGAGGCTATGTCTTTAGATCATCGAGAGCCAAGTTCTTGGTATTAATATAGGCAGCTGTGACTAAGTATTTGATGAGTAAATGCTATTTCCAGAAACCTAAAACTGGTCAAGATTGGGAAGAAGGGAAAAGAGTCAGCGAGTAAGAGGCACGGAAGGGGGCATTGAGTCTTGACTTACCCAGCATTAGCTCCAGAGTGTATGGGTACATGAGGGGGACATTGATCCCACAGATGTTTCAGGAGGAAACATGCTTCCTGCATATTAGGAAGAGCCTGAGGCAGTGTCAAGACAGTCCCCACATACTCTGATAGGACACAAGGAGCAACCGACCTCCAGCCCCCTCCATGCCCCTGGGCTGAGAGTGTCAAAGGCATGACACCTGGTACTAGTGGGCCTGAAAAAGACTCGCAGTGGTCACAAAGAGATGCCATATTGGGAGTGGAGAATGAATCAGATGAGAAGGTTCTCGCACAAGCCAAGAGGGAAGATGCCAATAGTGGTGACTGGGAGCCTTCCAGTCCCCCAGATGTGGTGATATGTATAGTTCATGGAGGGAAAATGTCCCTGCAAAGGTTCAGGAGTGAAGAAGAATCCCAAACTAATTTTTTTTTAAATCTGAAATTGACTGCGTTTATATGACTTGACTAAGATTATGTTTTCTCCCTTCCAGTCAAGTGGGAACATTTTTATTGAGAAAAGTTACCATTTGGCACACCTGAGTCATAGGCTGAAACTGTGTTTATACAACATATGTCTCTCTTATTGTGGTTTCAATTATTTGCTTATGTTGTGTTTTGGGAAAATTCAGCTAGTCTCTAGTCTTCATACTACTAAGTGTAGATGCCCCAGTTAT
>NW_017732722.1:228640-231042 GCF_001890085.2 Hipposideros armiger | reverse complement strand
ATCTATAAATTATACCAAATTACTGAGGCAAAATTAAACAGGAATAAATTAAATTCAGATAAAAAATAAATATTTTCCCAAGAAAACTATTATTTAGCCCCATTTGAAATGTCTTTCTTTTGATGGCCATCTATGTTCTCTTAGTATTTATATGTTTTCACTGTGCCTTATTCAGTCACAAATAAATTTCCATTATGATGAACAAACAATAAATGAAAATCAAATTTAGTAATTGTGAATAATTTCTCTATCAGTTAAGACAAAATATAAGAATGATAAAGTCATTAATCTTATGAAGGTATTTCTATAAGAAATTTCAGAGTTGCTGATTCTAAAAGAGAAGTATAATTGGTTTTGCTGGGAGGGGGCGAGAAGGACAAAATATCCAGCAGACTGATGACGGTGTATTTTGGAGTTACTGATAATGTATTGGGTTGTTGGAAAAGTCATGACACATGTTTGCGACAGATGGCACTAGTTCATTTTTGGAAGTACTGAAGTCATTTGCATCTATGTTGTTGCTATTTCATTTGACAGCTTACAGTTCTAGCTTCATTCTAAAAAAAATGAAGCGTTTTGGTTGAGTTTTAGAGATTTTACAACAAGTTGAAGATGGAAGACCAAACTGTGCATTTTCGCCATATTTTACTGTTTTACTTCCATAAAGGGAAGAACACGTGTCAAGCTTGTGAAAAGTTGCGTAAAGCTTACGGTGACAATGCTCTACAAGAACGTCAGTGCCAACTATGGTTCATGAAATTCCGTGCTGGTGATTTAGATCACAAGGACACTCCTCAGTCAGGAAGGCCCACCGAGGTTGATGACAACAAAATAAAGGTATTGATGGAGTCAAACCCACATTATATGACACGAGACATTGCAGAAACATTGAACATCCATCATTCAACTCTTCACTACCACCTGAACAAGCTGGGATGTGAAAGAAAGCTCGATATTTGGGTTCCACATGAACTCAAAGAAGTTTATTTGACAGCATGTATAAATATCTGCAATATGCTCATTAAACATGAAGAAAACGATCCTTTTTTGAAGCGACTGATAACTGGTGATGAGAAGTGGATTGTTTACAACAATGTGGTGCGCAAACAGCCTTGGTCTTGATGTGATGATTTGCCTCAAATGACATCGAAAGCAAACATTCATCAGAGGAAGGTTATGCTCTCAGTGTGGTGGGATTTTAAAGGTGTTGTGTTTTCGAGCTCCTACCAAGGACCCGAACAATCAATNAGGAATAAATTAAATTCAGATAAAAATTAAATATTTTCCCAAGAAAACTATTATTTAGCCCCATTTGAAATGTCTTTCTTTTGATGGCCATCTATGTTCTCTTAGTATTTATATGTTTTCACTGTGCCTTATTCAGTCACAAATAAATTTCCATTATGATGAACAAACAATAAGTGAAAATCAAATTTAGTAATTGTGAATAATTTCTCTATCAGTTAAGACAAAATATAAGAATAATAAAGTCATTAATCTTATGAAGGTATTTCTATAAGAAATTTCAGAGTTGCTGATTCTAAAAGAGAAGTATAATTGGTTTTGCTGGGAGGGGCGAGAAGGACAGAATATCCAGCAGACTGATGAGGGTGTATTTTGGAGTTACTGATAATGTATTGGGTTGTTGGAAAAGTCATGACACATGTTTGCGACAGATGGCACTAGTTCATTTTTGGAAGTACTAAAGTCATTTGCATCTATGTTATTGCTATTTCATTTGACAGCTGACAGTTCTAGATTCATTCTAAAAAAAATGAAGCGTTTTGGTTGAGTTTTAGAGATTTTACAACAAGTTGAAGATGGAAGACCAAACTGTGCATTTTTGCCCTATTTTACTGTTTTACTTCCATAAAGGGAAGAACATGTGTCAAGCTTGTGAAAAGTTGCATAAAGCTTACAGTGACAATGCTCTACAAGAACGTCAGTGCCAACTATGGTTCATGAAATTCCATGCTGGTGATTTTGATCACAAGGTCACTCCTCAGTCAGGAAGGCCCACCAAGGTTGATGACAACAAAATAAAGGTATTGATGGAGTCAAACCCACATTATATGATACGAGACATTGCAGAAACATTGAACATCCATCATTCAACTCTTCACTACCACCTGAACAAGCTGGGATGTGAAAGGAAGCTCGATATTTGGGTTCCACATGAACTCAAAGAAGTTTATTTGACAGCATGTATAAACATTTGCAATATGCTCATTACACATGAGGAAAGCGATCGTTTTTTGAAGCGACTGATAACTGGTGATAAGTGGATTGTTTACAACAATGTGGTGTGCAAACAGCCTTGGTCTTGATGTGATGATTTGCCTCAAATGACATCGAAAGCAAACATTCATCAGAGGAAGGTTATGCTCTCAGTGTGGTGGGAT
>NW_017732722.1:223630-226253 GCF_001890085.2 Hipposideros armiger | reverse complement strand
ACTTCTCATAAATATGTTAGTTTGTTAGTCTCTCTGTTTCCTTATGTTTCTTCCTTTGCTGAAGACGTTGGCTTCTTCCCTCAAGGATGCAATGTACAGTTGCTACTTTGATTGTAGAGCAAAGAATATGTTTTCCTCTCACTTACATGAGTCTGATGGTTCTTTTGTCAACCATAGAAATTCTGTGATCTGACCCAATCCTCTGTTTCTCAGCTGGTGGGAAGGTGGAGGAGGAAGAGAATGATTAGGTAGTTATTTATGAGAAAAATTCAATTTACTATTTGGAATGCAGGTAAGGTCTGTTACTAAGCAGCAGGCTCTAGTTCAATATGACTATGAATTTGTCATGCTTACTACGTTGTCCTGTGACCTCTGAAAGTCACTTAATTCTTCTGTTAATTGGCCATTGTCTAATTCAGGTAAATATTGTAAAGTGTTAATAAGCTAATAGAGTCTCCTGCACTCAATAGCTAGGAAATCTACATCTTCTTTGTCAGGTGGGAAAGAAATGCCTATTTCCCATCCTCCAACTGACACTTATATTTTTAGATACAAAATTTTGAACAATTGAAAATAATTGACTTCTACCAGATATAAAGTAGACGAGAGTATAAGATTTTATTAAAGTTAAGAAATATTTTCTTCCTTTAATATCCAGGAAACCACCCTCACCATGTTCTTCCCCTCTTTCTCTATTGACTCATTTCTTCTATCCTTAATTAGTATTTTTAATTAGTATCTAACCAATTTTTTTTAATTTTGATAGTCTCCAGAGTTATACTTGTGATTCATTTATCTTTTGCTCCAAACTTTTATATCTGACCCAATCTATCCTGAGAAACAGACCAACATTTTCAACTGTATTCTGCTAATGTTATTGTGAATATCACCTTGTGCCTCAGAATGCTTCATTTTTTGGGAAGTCTTTCTCAATTTTCTCTTCCTGATATCCTCACCCCCAGAAGTCTAAGAAATGACACTTGAAAAGTCACCCTATGTGATAAATTCAATTGAGGTGCTAATTTTAGAAAGAGCAATATTACAAAAGTGGAGCTATGAGGCATCTAAGTTACTGAAGTATTGAACTGAATAGCTTTTGCATTTTGATTATTTACATATTTGCTCTTTGTTTTGTTTTATTGTTTTTTAAATAAAAATTATAATAGGATCTGCTGCAAACATATGTGGCCCAATAAGAAAAGGGAAACCACAAATATCCAAAAACCTACCAAAAAGACAAATAGTGAGCAAAATAATGATGTTGATAGCTATCATACCTAGTCCCAAAGTCCCAAATTGCAATGCTGGAGTGGAAAATTCCACTTTTATATTCATTCTAGGGACATGGCCAAAGGTAGAACTTATCTCCCTTTGGTAAAGACTTTCAAATAATTTCAGCATCTCTCACACCTAAGCATCATGAGTATGGGTGCAAATACGTATCTCCTTAAAAAAGTCCAGTCATTAAAAATTTATTTGAGAAATTCTGATTATGGAAAGTTACATGAANCTCCTACCATCAGCTCCAGCCCCACCTGGGAGCTTGTCAGAAATGCCAATTCTCCAGCTCACCCAGACCCACCCAAAGGGGATCCAGGGTGGGCCCATAAATCTATATTTTGAGGAACACTCCAGGTGACTTCTGATGCACCCTCAAAAGATGACTTGCGATGCTCATCTGGGACTGAGAAAAGAGCCTTTAAAGAGTCTGGTTAACCAGCAGGCCCCACCAGTAGCCACCGGGTCCAGAGGTTCAAGGCCCAACTCTGGCAAAGGATATAATCACTTATTTGTCTATCTGAAGGCAACTTCTGCCTCAGTTTCTCCAGCTTTTCAAGTTGTTTGATCTCGTTATTATGGACATGTTTGAATTTCTTGATCTAGGTCTAAAGGAAGGAGGGCTGTGTCCTGGGGATCTAACCTGAGACACTGCTCACTCTGAAGTGCCCTCGCTCACCCACGTCTGCTTTATCTGTGTCCCCTAGAGTTTCAGAGGGTTGATGACCTTAGTCTTCAGCCTCCTGATCTGGTGACCATGGACATGCAGAGAATCAGAGTGGAAAGAGCCAGGAAGATGCCTGGAAACTATACAGCCTCCACCCTGCGTTCATCGAGTGCCGTCTACACGGAAATGCGTGGCAGGAGCCTGTCGAGGGGGATTCAGGACACCCTCACTCACCTCAGGGAGGACTGGCCTAGCTTAGGAGTCCACTTCCCAATGCTCAGGCAATGCATTTCATCTTGATGAGCCTCGTTGCATCACCTGTAAAATGGGTGTAGTGACTGTATACATCCTGGGGTTTATGACAGCTCCATGGGATCCATCAGTATTTCAGTTCTCCAAGCTGCCTAAGGATCTCACTGGAAGGCTAGCTAGAACCCGCTTAGAACATGGAACAGCCTGGGATTTGCAGCAGGGGGTGACCGAGATTCCCTGAGCCAGTACCTATGTGCCAAGCCTAATACTAGACACTTTAAAAAACAGTATCAGTAATAGTCATTTAAAAAAATACATCTCACTAAATAGATATAAAATATAAAGCCATAGTTCTGGCCTTGATTGTGTCAAGTCATAAAGAAGAAATGTTAACATTTCAGGTGTGTGTGGAATAAATTCCTTTCA
>NW_017732722.1:218157-218996 GCF_001890085.2 Hipposideros armiger | reverse complement strand
CAAGAAATATGTGTATATGAAATGTAAACTTAAGCATTAATATATAAATAATTTGAAAGGGAATGATGGGGGAAAAGTCAGTGTAACTTATTAATATTAGACAATATAAAATTCAAGATTAAAGAATATTACAAGAAATAAAAAGGGTTATTTTCCAATGAAGAAGTGGTCAGTTAATCAAGCAAACATAATCCTAAATGTATATGTACCTTTTAACCAAGTTCCCAAATACTGGTGTAAACATTTAACAACACAAAAGGGAACTAGACACAAAATTCCCAATCATAATTGAAGACATTAGCATACTTCTTTCAATAATGAATAGAAGATGTAGAAAAACTATATAAGAATGTGGAAGGCTTAAACTCCACCTTAGGAGTCTAATCTCAACCTCACTAATCATCATAGAAAAACAAATTTAGCCACGAGATAAACTAGATACCCATGAAAATGGAGAAATAAAAACAATTGACAATACCATATATAGTAATAGAAGATGTGAAGCAACCAGAACTTTCATACAAGGCTGGTATGAATATAAAATGTTACACACATATTGGAACTAATTTCTAGTTTTTTAAAAGCTAAAGAATTCCACTCCCAGGTATTCACCCAGGAGATTGTAAACCTATGTCTACGAAAGCCTTTTAAAAATAATGTTCATTGTAGTTTTATTCATAAGAGCCAAAGACTGGGAATAATTCAGAATTCTACCATAAAGAAAATGGATAAATATAGTGTATTAATACAGGGGCATACAACTCAGAACTAGAAGGGATGGGCTACTAATACATATAAACAGTATCAATAATCTCACAAATATTATAATTAGTCAATGA
>NW_017732722.1:210721-216513 GCF_001890085.2 Hipposideros armiger | reverse complement strand
ATGTATATGCTTAAAGTACCATAAGTAACAAGTTAATAAATTCAACATGAAACTTATGTTTAAACCTGGTTCTGTATATCACAAGACTTTGTGTTTAACCATGCCTACTTAACATCCTCTCAAACAATAATCACCATAGCCTTGAAGAGTGAAATTATCAGTCATAATTTACACAGAATAAAGCATGTCCCTAGCACAAAGCATGTCCCTAGCAACGAGAAAGTCATATATAAATATTTCCTAAATTGATCTTTAAAAACATAACAAAAGAAAAAAGGGAAAAAAAAGAAAGATACATTTTGGCCTCAAACAGATAACAGCATTTCCACAAAATATGGGGAATAAAAGGGTTTTCTGTGCTTTTACTTCTTTTCCTTTAATCTTTTGATCTGAAGTTCAGGTCCTTGGAAGGGTGTTCGTAAAGACTTCAAAGAATTGTACTTGAAGTAGACACTGAAAAGAACACCTATTTCTCTCACATTTGAATGAAGGGTTGCTCATTGTCTTACCTGTTCATGAGACTCAGAAACAGAGATGAACAAATCTCAAAGGTTTGAAGCTGAAATAAACTGGGAGCCTATCTTCATTTACTTCCCTTAACCCACGGATCTAAAAAAAAAAAAAAATAGAAAACAGAACAAAAGTATACTTTAAGCAAAGCTTAGAGGACTCTTATCCTTGTGTAAGAATATTTAAAATATTTTAAATCTGTACAATTTTTGCAACCTAATTAAAACATACTTACTTTACTATTAATATAATAGTTTTCTGAAGTTAAAGAATCCCAGCCCAGGTTTGAAACTGAAATATTTTACAATACAAGAGATTCATTTATAATTTAAAAGATAATTATTAAATTCACAAAACAATTATTGAATGCATTCATAGTATTGCTTAACTCTGAAAAGTGTTCAGGATCAAATTTAGCATATTTAAATCTTACAAATTATTTTAAGACAAGAAACCTAGTGGAAAATACAAATTTCTAAATATTACTAGGATAGTCAAGCCCAGGTTTTTTTCCCCAAAGCATGAAATGTATTCAAGGCAGCATAAAAATCATTTCTCAGTATAAATGAAGAGTATCAAATAAAGAAAATGAAAATTACAAGAAGAGGGAGTGTCTAGATCTCTAGTAATGATAGGAGATACAGCAACATGCACAGAGATGTGTGCTTTTAAAACCTTATTATTCATATATGAGGCATTTCATCTCAAGATTAAACTTCCAAAATGTATGTGATGAATACTGATTTTGGAAGAGCTCAATACATCTTCCACGCAGGGACTTTTTATGCTTCTCTGGTCATATATAATCAAATTAGGCTGGCAAACCAGTTAGACCAGGTGACAGTAATCATCAAACTAACTTTGTATGTCAACAGGAAAGTTTTGTACTTTACAGCACATTACAGTTTATTAGTTAGTTGGTTAGTTAGTCCATATATCTTATGTTGACCAATCAAATTCAGGGCTTTTGTGAGTCCCCTAATGACCACCATCTTGCTTTCTTCATATTGAAGGGTACCAATTATTTTCCCTTTTGAAATAATTTCTCCTTAATTCAACCAGATTTACTGTGTCTGGCTACTTGTGCACAGTCCCTGACTTCTCTCAGGACTGCACCTTGTAGCTGAGGTTGGCCACAAATCCCAGTGTTGTGGCCCACTGTGTCTCACTGTGTAAAACCTGAAGTCTTTCACTCATACCTCAATTTTCTACACCACAAAAAATCTGGAGTCTCTCAAACTGAAATTTTCCACCCATAAGATTAAAACAAACAAACTCAAAATATTGAAAATGCAAAATAAGCAGAGCTTGATCCAAGAGAAGCTTACTGGAGATACCAAAGAGCGACAAAAGAGGTGGTGAACTTAGGGGCCGGCCGAGTGGCTCAGTTGGTTAAGAGCTCACTCAAGAGTGCGAGCTCCGAGCAACAGTGGCTCAAGTCCCAGCTGGAGCTGAGCTGCCGCTGAGCTGCCAACAGGTGGCAGGGTGGCTCAGCTTAAAAAAAAAAAAAAAAAAAAAAGAGGTGGTAAACCAAAGGGCTCTGTAGGTACCTTCAGTTGCCACTAGAAGCCATCCTGAAATCTTCAACAGCTATATTCCAGTCCTATCTTGTTGCTAAAATTGTCAAATGACAAAACTGAAACAATTTAGTAAGTAAAGAGTTTAATGTCCTTTAGTTAAGGGAAAACAATCCATGAATTAGGGGACTACAGTTCCTCCCAAGTAGTGGAGCACCCTTTCTAAGGGATTTGGGCAAGTCTGAATTTAACAGAGCATTAGAAGAGGCAACAAGAAAACAGGGAGTAATTGGCTAGGAGGTTGGGAATTTCCATTTAAGGCTAATAGGTCCTATTTTCTAGGGTTAGTTAAACTAGCTAAAGCTGATTTGGAGGATTGTGATAAGTGTGTTAGATTTCCTTGACAGGTGTTTTCCATAAGTGAAGGCTGACTAAGTTTAGATTTGTAAGGTGGGTCGGGCCACTGGGGTGGCCCCATTTTGTGGGTCCCAATTTAATAAATTAACTGTATCACTGAACAATTCCACTCCCAGGTGCATAACCAAAAGAGATACATGCATATGTGTATCAAAGTACATGATTAAGAATGCTCATAACAGCTTTACTTGACTGAAACTAGAAATAATCCAGTTGTCCATGGGCAATAAAAATCAATCAATTAATCATGGTCTATCTGCAGATAGAGCAATGAAGAAAAAGAACCTCTTGCTCCACATGACAACATATGAATCTCATGAACCTTATGTTGAACAACAGAAGTGAGACATAAATGAGTTCATAATACATATTCCATTTTTTTAAATTTTGTAAATTGGTGAAATTAATCTATTGTGATAGACTTTGAGTAATTGTTAATTTTGGTCGTTACTTACTAGGAGGGGGTAAGAGGGAGACCTCTGTATGACCACAGTGAAAAATGTGTGATCTGTTAGTTGTTTTAGGCAAAAAGGTATAGACTCAAGATTTGTGCATGTTTTTTGCAGGTACCTTAGATTTCAGTGAAATATATACTTGATAAATAAGTAAAACTATAATTCAGAGGAGACAGAATGGTAGTTTGGAGTAGAGTAGTAATATAGTGAGAAGCGGTTGAATCTATTTTGAAGTTAGAGGCAATACTATATTCTGAAATGGAATGTGTACTATGAGAGAAATAAATTATAGGTGTCTTCTGAGAAGCTAGAAAGTTAAACTTATCATTAAAAAGAAACAGCAGCAGGGTTTTGGAGGTAAGATCACTTGGTTTGTGACATCCTATGTTACACATGCTTTTAGATAGTCAAATGGACATCTAGTAGGAAACATCACATACCCATCCATACTTCAGAGGAGAAATCTTGGAAAAAAGATTAAGGGTACAGCAAAGTTGAAAGAAAAAAATAATAAAAATAATATATGTACCAAATAATAAACCAAAAGAAATTTGGCATATCTATAGCAATATTCATAACTATACTTCATGGTTAAGAGAATTTTTAGAAATAGAGAAGGAAAATGAATGTTTATAAAATATAAGGTTAAAATTGACAGAATGATTTATATACCTCTCTCAGAAAATAAAGATTAAACAGACAAAAAGTCAAACAAGCAATAGTTTGGATTTAGAATATTTGAAAAGTACAAATAAACATCTAATCTAACTGGTATATGTAGACCACTGACTATAACACAGAATACATATGTTCTTTTCAAGTACCTGTGAAACATTAAAAAAATTAAACACATAAAACCATAAAGCAAATCTCAAAAATATGAGTCATATTCATCAGTTTCTCTAAAGACAATAGACCTTTATTAAACATACAGTGAGCTTAAACACTGGTGTAAACTGGGAGATATAACTTTATGTCCAATATCCCATATTCATCGAGAGCTATATGATAAAATACATGCAGAGTATACTTGTTTGGATGATAAATTATCTGATAACCATAGTTATAAATCAATAATAACATGTACCTAAAATGTTAGAAATAAACCTAAATAACTCATGAATTAAAACATAGCATAAAGGAAATTATAATATACTTAGAACTATCAATAAATTTGTGTAAGTCATCTAAATTGCTCCTTTAAAGCAGCATTTTTCAAACTTTTGTTCTCAGAACTCCTTTAAAATTTTAGATATTATTGAAGAACCACAGAGCTTTTGTGCATATAAGTATCGTCCTTCAATGTGATCAGTATTCAAGATTAAAGCTGAGAAATTTTTAAAACAAGATTACACAAGCACAAATTTATTAACAAACAGCAGTGGGAATGAATCTGAATTTCTAATACCAAAGCTTACTTTGAAAGCATCCATGATCTCAGTTTTTCCCCCAAACTGGTTACATCCATTTATGGTGCATAGTCAAAGTCTCCCTACTTCTCATGTTGTATTGCTAAGAACATGGCTTTTGGGCTGCAAACATATTGCTGATCCCAGCCACTTCAGTGTTCAAGTAGGGCAGGGCCAAGAGCGACAGCTCGGTTTCCCTTAGACAAGCCTGCCAACCAGCTCTGGGAAAGATTAATTGCTTCTGTGGATTTTCCTTTACAGTTCCTTACATGGGGCTTCACCCTCTAGACCCCATGGTATTCATAAAACAAGCAAGTCAAGAACAGAAGATATGTTATTCTCTCCTTCATCCACTTGGTTTCCATAAGTAGTGAAATGATGTTTTGTTTTTTTTTAATGTAAGAAAGTGGGAAAGAGGAAATCTTTTTTTTTTTTTTAAGACTTTTATTGGGGATTTTGGGGGATGGGAACAGCGCTGGGGAATTGGGGGAAGGGGAACAGACAAGTTGCTGTTGTTTTTTTTTTGTTCTTCAGTCTAGTTGTGGAGGAGGTTGCTTCACTGGCCCAAGTTGGCACCATCATTGCGCTCTTCCTGGGTGAGGCACATCAGTCGCTGGCTNAGTTATAAAAATTAGGTCAAGGTTTTTTTCTTGGTAGAGCCCTTTTCTGGCTTGCCTAGCAAGGGGCACATGGGGAATTATGTAGGGTGATGGAGCTGTTCTGTCTTAATGGTCATCAAATGTGAGTAAATAATATACTTAAGATTTGAGCATCTCACAGTAAATAAAACTATGTCACAATAAAACAAAACCAGTTTTGAGATTTATGTGAGATGCATCAAGTTTTAAAAAGAATATTAATTAAAATGTTTAAGAAAAGTTGGGAAGAATAGTGGAAACCTGACTTTACATATAATCTTCCAATAGTGCAAATAAGAATATGATTCAAACTTAAATATACAATAGTGAATAAGAAAGATATAGTCACTTCCTTCAATAGGAAACGGTTTATACTACTCCACATATGCATGTACTTCTGCATCATTTCTTCACAGATTATAATTTACCTGAGGACAGAGCTATTTATTTTAAGTGCTAAAGACAGAGTGTGTGCTAACAGTCAATATGACCTTCTGATTTAGGATATTTTAGGTCAGAGATCTTAATAGTCATTAAATTTATTCTCCCAGTATCCCTCAACTTTAACCTATTAACAAGTAGAAAAATATCCTAAGGTGAAAAACAAAAAGGAAAACAGCACAAGTCTTGACAGTTATCATAGACCAAATATAAAAGCAAAAATTAAAAACAAAAAATGATAGTCCCTTTTTAACTTATTGGACTAATAATTCATTATAATTTTCTGTAAAAAATATTAAATTGATCTAAACAGGTGTATATGTTCCTATAACACTGAAAGGTGAAAAATCAATATTTCTACTTAGTATTTTCTGGTAAGATAATCAAAACTAATCACACCTAATA
>NW_017732722.1:194620-204821 GCF_001890085.2 Hipposideros armiger | reverse complement strand
GTGTATATATGTGTGTGTGTATATATATATATATATATATATATATATATATATATATACATATTCTTTTTGTTGATTTACTAGCCCTAGCAATTTTTACAAGGGTCATTTATGACTGATACTTGGGGCCCCTGTTTCAGGTTTGCTTTCTCACTCAGGATATGGATAGAGAGAGGACCTACTCAAAGTTGCTCAGGCATATTCAGCAAATTAATGTGGAAATCTTATTAGCACTGAGCCCTGCTATTTCAGGGCTCAAAAACCATTACGTTTTTGAATGATGGCTAGAATTCTTACAAAATCCTCTGATCATTGGGGACTTCAGTGATGACACCAGAATATGTTCTCACACTGCTTAAATACAAATACAGTAACCACAGCGTGGCAGACAGATCTTAAGGTGGCTCCCACATTCCCCATCTGCTGGTGTTCATATATTTGTGCAATCCAGTTCTCATCAGTGTAGATGCAACTTGTGATTTGTTTCCAATGAATGGAGTACAACAAAGGTGATGGCATGTACTTAAATATGTATGTGTGATTACATAAGAATGTATCACCCATTTTGCTAGAACCCTCCTCATTTCTCCCTCTCTCTCTCTCTCTCTCTCTCTCTCTCTCTCTCTCTCTCTCTGTCAAATGTTGGCTTTGTAGCAAGCCCTCATGAGTCCTACAACTTGCGAGACATTTAATTCTGCTAACAACCTAAGAGAGTCTAGAAGCACATCCTTCTCCAGTCAAGCCAATGATGAGAATTCAGCCCTGGATGACACACTTCTTGTAGCTTTGTGACATCCTAATCAGAGGATCCAGCTAAGTCATGCCCAGCTTTCTGACCCAGAGAAACTGTGAGAAAAATGTGTTGTTTTAAGCCACTAAATTTGTTGGAATACGTTTTGTAGCAAAGAAAACTAATACAGCATCTTCACTTTCAATCAAAAAGGGGGTATTTTTCTCTGTTTTATTTTCTCCAAAGTAAACACTTTCGCAGATCCTATTTTAATAGCGTCTGTGCCATGTTTGCATTGGAAACTATATGAATTCCTTGGTATCAATAGTGGAGCTTTTTCTTTTATGCATTCAGGAGTGTAAGGGTCGCTGAAATGGTAAATAAGTAACACTTAAATCACTATTTAATCCCATCTTAAATGGCTGGTTGAAGAACCATCAAAATTTCCAACCACTTCCCTGTAGCAAATTAGAACCTACCCCATTTTTAAATGCATTTATTCTATTTATCTTATAATTAAACATATATTATGCATAGCCACATTAAAGAATTCTAATAGTTGGTGGCCTGATGCAAAAAATTTAAAAATATAACTGACTTAACAATATTAAATTATATTGGAAAAGTAAGATTGATACTTCAATACTGCCTCTAAAATAAGAAAATAAATGGAGCGGGTTTTTCATATAAATATATGAATATATATGATTTTATTTCATATAAATAAAATCCAAAGTATCAATCCTAATTAGGAATTTAGCGGCCTATGTAATAAAAAATCAAAACAGTATTTTGCTAATCACTATTTTTACAAATAATCATAAAAAACATATTTTATATAAATACTGCTCTCAAATTACCTACTTTGGGCATGTATTTTTTATAGAACCCATAAATAAATAGAAATAAAAAGGATGAAATTAGTTCTGAAGGTACTCACAAAGCTAGACAAAATGTGGAAATAAAAATATATGTCAATTTAATGATTAAAAGAGCAGGAATTGCACAATCATAATTCGCACTTATATTCCAAGAATTAATATAACAGTGAGGATTCCAAGAATAGAGACAGGCAGGAGAGATAAACTAGGCCAGATAGACGGAACTGAGAACATAAAGCACCCATGAAACAGGACTCAATCAGATAAGTTTTAGATGCTCAATTGTAATGCAGGCACTCTTTAAGCTGAAAGCTAAGCCATCGTTTCTATCTAGAAAAGAGTTGGAGAAAATATCCTTTAAAAAAATAGCATAGGGTGAAGAGTGAAATTGTAAGCATCTTCAGTGCAATTAAAGGACTAGGCTGTAAGACATGATTGCCTGTTTAATTACTTCAATTATTCCTAAAAAGAAAAGACCTGTAGCAACAATAGTAACAAACAGTATAGTACTTGGATACCTGTAGAATAAAATGTAATGCTTATTTATAGCTGAGTCTCTGCCAGAGAGTGGGGTTTTCATTGATTTTGTGTTTGTTTGTGTTTTTCCAATTTAATCCTTTTGAAAATGCATGTCCTGCTAGCTGATATAAATTATTTCTGGGTAGAATTTATCTTTATAAAAATAAATAAATATTAGATTAGACATAAATAAGATGTGTATGGAAAACTAATAGGTTTTGATTTTTACATGGAATGTATTGTCATATAATATAAAACTACAATAACTTATTTTTGATTGAACAGCTCAGGTAAACTATGTAATGATAATATATTATCAGATTTGGAAAGATGTATTTCAATAGCATTAATGATAATCTGGTTTATAATATAAACTGTTATTTAGAAAGAAATATGTTTTACTTGTTCATATATATATATCATATTTTTTAACATTTTATTATTTAGGTATATTTTATGTATAGTAAAATGAAATTTGAGAACATTCTTGAATAAGCTTGTGTGTGTGAGTGTGTGTACATATATTTTTATGTATCTTAAATAAATGTCAGAATATTGAATTGCTGAGCACTAAGATAGGTGTACACTCAATTTTCTAAGAAACTGTCAAATAGTTCTCCAAGGTGGTTGTAACATTTTTCTTATCTACCATCAATGAATCAAAGTTTTCAATATTTCCATACTTAAAAACATTTGACATTATCAGTCTTTTTCTATTTAGCCCTTCCAGTGTGTATGTGAAAATATATATTATTTTGGTCTTAATTCTATTTACCTAGTGATAAATTTTAACTTTTCATTTGCTTACTGAACATTTATACATCTTTTAAAATCTACATTCCAGTCTTTTCTCTTTTTCTCTACTGAATTGACATGTACTCTGCTCAAATATCAATAAAGAGCATAAACTTGAGTTTATTTCTGGACAATATATTCTAATCCAATGATCTACTTTTTTGTTCTTAAAACCTTACCAAACTCTTTTAATTATTGTAGCTTTTAATAAATCTTGAAATCATACAGTATTCTGATTTTCTTTTACTTTTTTTTCAAGAATACTTTGCTATTCAATCCTTTGCATTTCCATGTAAAATTATTTTTGCATTTCTTACAGTGAAGGCATTCTGAAAAAATGTTATTTCTTTTTAGTGCATATGCTCTTTGTTTTCATATTTGAATAGGATCTTATTTGGATATAGAATGCTAGGTTTTATTTTCAATATTTTGAAGATGTTGATATCCATGAGTCAAATATCTCCAAGAACACACTTGTATTAATGTTTATTGCAATAAGGGAGGCTGCATACCATAGGAAGCATAGGGCCTTCCTGTAAGAGGTATAAGGAAGAGCAATATCTATTGTGACTTTCCAAATTCAGAAGAGAAACTTGACACTATTGCTGTTATTATATTTGACTGCATTTCATTTTGTATATGCTATTAATAACTCAAGAAAAAACTAAAAAGTTTCCACTCTTAGAGATGTTTTTGTCAGATAATTACTAATATTTGTAGAGCATACATTTGGTTTTCATCTCAACTGAAAGAGCTACTTGACACTTTCTTAAAAAATAGATTAATAAAAATTAGAATAATTTAAAGTTTTCTTCAAGGTTAAGGGGGGATATGATCATTCTGTACTGAAGGCAAAATCAAGATTGAATTTCTTTACTTGAAGCAATGGAAAAATTATGTAATATCCATAAAGAACTTTGACTAACTCTAATAAAAGGCTTTTATTA
The DNA here is from genome assembly GCF_001890085.2 of Hipposideros armiger. Lineage (NCBI taxonomy): Eukaryota > Metazoa > Chordata > Mammalia > Chiroptera > Hipposideridae > Hipposideros > Hipposideros armiger. Next base: position 200,949 of record NW_017732722.1, on the reverse strand, counting down.
CTAACATTCTCAGTGAAATTCTATGTGTTGATGAGCCTTCATTCTAAGAAACTGCTCTTAAACACTTGTCTTAAGAAACTAGTACAACCCATTTTTAAAAATGCTTAAAGTTATCCCAGAGAGATAAACCAAATTAAATTAGACTTGAGAATTGAATTTCTTATTTACCTCATTATTTGAATGGCACCTTGCTAAATTATTTACTTAACTACTTTTAATCACTCAATTAATCACCTAATTAATCTAATCAATCATTTATTGGAAATCCACTGATTTGTGAAGTGTGGTAGTAGTGGCTGAGGTTACAAGTTACCTTTTCTAGTATTATTTTCCTTCCTAAAGTATTTGCTTTATCTTCCTTGTAGTGCAGATCTGCTGTTAATAAATCTTATCAACTTTTGTACATCTAAAATAATCTTTGTCTTTATTTGTGAAAGGTATTTTTTAGATATATAGTTACAGGTTATCTCTTTTTTTTCCTCTGAATACTTAAAGGTGCTGTTGCACTATCTTCTCACTTTCAGTTCCTGAAAAAAAATTTACTATCAAGATATAATTTGTTTTCATGTACAAAATGTGTATTTTTCTGTGACTATATTTCAAGTGTTTTATCATTGGTTTTAGGGAGTTTCATTATATATAATGTACCTTCATGTAATTATTTTAATATTTATTGTTTACCAAATATAGAAAAAAATTCAGCCGTTCATTTGTTTACATATTTTTTGTCCCTGCCTACCAATTCATTTCTCCCTGTGTTTTTTTTTTTTTTTGAGAATATAGTTAAATGTGATGTGAAACAGGTCTTTTGATGTTGTCCCACAGCTTACTGCTAGGATTCTGTTCATTGTTTTCCAACCATTTTGCTTTCAGTGCTTTGTTTTCATTTCCACTGTTCTTTTTCCAAGTTCACTATTTCATTTCTTCTGCACAGTTTAATCAGCTGTTAATCAAATTGAGTTTCTTATCTCACTTATAATTTTTTATATCTAGTAATTGGATTTTGGTATTTTTAATACCTACCTTGCCTCTACTTAACTTTTTGAACATATTAACAAGTTGTAATATCTTTTTTAATATTCTTTTTTGCTAACTCTAATATTTTTGCTAATTTGGGGTTTGTTTTGATGAATTTTTTCCCTAATTATGGACCTTTTTTCTTTTTCCCGCTTCTTTGCATGCCTGTTATTTTTGTAAGTGGATGCCTTGCATTGTGGTTTTTAGTGTGAGGTGCTAAATATTTTTGTATTCCTATAAATATTCTTGAGCTTTATTCATAGAAAGAATCAAGTTCTTTGGAAAGAGTCTGATCATTTTGGGCTTTGTTTTATGACAGGTTAGGCCAGACCAGAGCACTGATTAGAGCAAGCACTTAGCACTTTTAACATTTTGAGATGGCTAATGCTTTATGTGGAAGACTCACCTTTGTACTATAGGGTGTTTATCATCATCCCTGCACCAGCAGCACATCCTCTAACGTTGTAACAACCAAAAATGTCTCTAGTCATTGCAAATTGATCCAGGAGTGCAAAGTTTTTGCCCTCTCCTACCACCACCTTGATAACCTCTGATCTGGGAGTAGTTTTACCTTACTACTGAGGCACTACTCAACCCAATGCCTGTGGACTTGAGTGTTTTTAATCTAGCTGGTTGGAACAGTCATGATTCTCAAAGATATGTGAGTACTGAATACTGTTCTGTCCATTCCTTCAGGGAAAAATTACTGTTTCTCAGACTTTAGGTCGTATCTTCACAAATTATTGCTGTTCTGAACTCTGCTGAATTACCAAGTGGGGCCCTCTGCAGATCTCTAATATTCTTGATCTGCAGTTTTCTCCTTTCTGTTACTCGGAACTGTGAATCCAAGCTACCTTGATCATTTTGTCATTCTGGACGTAGCGCTATCCTCCCTTCTCATGAAGACTGCTAGGGTACCCACTCCTGGTACATGGCTTACAAACTCCCTCAAGGCTTTAAAATGAGACAGTTATAGGATGAAACTATATTTTTCTTTTCTCTCTGGGATCACTCTCTTTCATTGTTTTATGTTCATTATCTTGAAAATAGTTGTTCAATGCATTTTGTTCTTTATTGGTTGTTTCAGGCAGTAGAATAAATATACTCCACATTACCTCATCTAGTCTATAAGCAGAAGTTACCGCCTAGAAAACTTCTGAAAAGAACAGATGTCTGCTCTCTACTAGAAGATTTTAATTTAACTAGCCTGGTGAGGTCCCAGCACTGATACTTTTTCAAGTTCCCCAGTTTATTCTTATGTATACTTATAGTTCAAAATCTCTATTAGAGGGTAATTCTTGTGGGTGTTGTAGGATAGATAAAGGTCTTCCTGCGGAGATGATATTCTTCTAAGACTTGAATGATAAGAGATCAGGCATGTGAATACCTTGGAGAAAAACCTCTCAAGCAGAGGAATGGACCAAAGCATTAGATAAAAATATGTTTTACTTTATAGCTTATGTGAATGAAAATAATGACTTACAAAATTTGCAATCTAAAACCAAGAAATACTTTGAACTTGAAAAATTGTGGAATTAGCAGTTATCAAAATGCCCAGTACTTCCTTACTGAAAACTAATGTCTTGCAAGTATTCTCTAGGATCATGCTTACTTTATTAGTCCTTAGAAACAACTGACAATGAGAGTACCTATTATCAAGCCAATTCACAGCCTTCTAGAGCAAAGCATTCTTGGATCTTTTATCTTTTTGCTTCAACCACTCATCCTGAACCTCTTATAAGAAAGAATGAAATGCAAAAATTGTGGTTTATCCACAATTTTATTATATACAGCCACTAAGAGACACATTATTTTCCCAAAGAAATCATTATTAATAGCATCAATAAAGAATTCCAATATGAAGACCTTAGCAAAGAAGGTTCAAGACAGTGGAATAGGTAAACACTATACCTGCCAGCTCCCAGGAAAACATTGAAATTACAACTAAATTATTGAAAAATCAACCTCCAGGATCATCTAAATACTAGCTGAACTAAAGATATAAAGAAAAGGCCAGAGAGATTATTAGGGTAGATGGCGGCGTTGAGGAGGGCTCCCTGAGTTCTCCCCTGGAAATCGTCAAAATTTGAACAGCTGGAGCTCGGCAAACAAACCTGTACCGAGCACGCTGAGCAGCGAAGGGACTCCCATGCTAAGTACTTAAAGGTGGGCAGATCAGGCAAGTGGTGGACAAGGGAGGCCACCCGTGGAGGCGCCACCCACACCTGCGGCTGCTGAGACTCTGGGTCTCAGAGAGCAGATCGGAGTGTTCCCGCGGCTCGCTCGCTGCACCTCCGGCCCCGCTAAGGCAGAATCCCCAGGCCAGGCAAGTAGGGCAACAGAGAAAAGAGACTTGCAAGCAGAGGCGCAGTCTGACTGCGCCCCTGGCTGCTGAGGGGTAGGAATCCAGGACACAGCAGAGAGTGTTTGCAGCGTCAGGGCGAGCTCAGCCTCTGGGCCGACAATCCCACCAGGATTGCAACAGGAGCCCCAGGGTGCGCGGACTCTGAGGCATGTTGAGCAGCAGACGAAGGAAGCAAGAAGCATGGAGACACAGCCTGCACGCTGCAGCTGTGGGAGACACCCCTGGCATGCAGCAAGAGCTCTGCTGGAGCGTCTGAGCTCAAAAGGTGGGGGGCTTTTTTGTTTTTCTCTTTTTTGTCGGACAGAAAAAAAAAAACCAAAAAACTGCATAGATAAGAGCCCACTCCTACCCTCTCTCAGAAACCTTGGCCCCCACCATGCCAAAGCTTTAAACTGACCCCTGAAGAGAGGAGTAGGGTCAGATTACAGAGGCACTCCTACTCCCAGGCGGTTGAGAAAGTCCACATGAGAAGAGGCTGCAGAGTGTGCACCTAAACACACTGCCCCCACCCCCACCTCTCCTGTGCTGCTCAGGAGGCAGAGCAACTTTAGCTGCTGAGTCACTTGCAGGCCTCCCTGGCAGGTGGCTTTTAGCAGCTCTGAAATCTCCAGCCCCCTAACAGCCCCTAATGAAAAGAGTGCCCGAAGATGCACATCCAGCCGTCTGGCTGCGCAGCACTCAGCGTGCCTCTGGGCAGGCGGGAACAGAAACAGCATTGACTTTGTAAAAAATCTACCAATCACACCTCATAACCTCACTCATCTAAAATAGACCTGCATTACCAGGGTCACTGTAGGCACCAGGCAGCTGGCTCTGCCGCCACGAGATGCAGAGGAGTTTGTGTATAGCAGAGGAAAACTTGGGGAGAGCTTGGCGGACTTCAGCCAAGATTGGCACTGGTTGTTTCTGTTTCTTCTCCATTTTGGGTTTTTGTTGTTGTTGTTGTTGTTGTTGTTTGTTTATTTTGTTTGTTTTTGTTTTTGTTTTCTTTGTGTGTTATATTGTTGTTAATTGTTTTTTTGGGGTGTTCTGGGGGACTTTTTGTTGGTTGCTTGTGTTGGTTATTTTTTATTTTTCCTAATTCATTATTATCATTTTTAGTTTTTAATGTAGGCATATATAAAGGTGCATATATGTGAATATATGTCCATATATATGTGGGAGTAGACATACATATATACACACATATATTTTTATATATGTGTGTATATATGTATATATATATATATTATATATATATTTACATATATTATTATAAAAAATACATATTTTTTTCTTCTTTGTTCTCTCTTTCCTTCTTTCTTTTCTACCCTCTCTCTCTCCCTTCTTTTCTGCTTTCTTGTCACTGCTCTACTTTTCCTCCTTCTTTCCATTTTTTCTGCAATTTTTTTTGGGGGGAGGGAGTATTGCTATTTTGTTCTCATGTATATTCTGTTTTTTATTATATTTTATTTTAGTTTGTTTTGTTATTTGTTCCTTGTTTTTTTTTTCATTGTTGTTTTGTTTCTGTTGGTTTGTTTTCTTCTTTTGTATGATTGATATTTCTGTACATGTTGAGTGTAGGTTGATTGTTGTTTTGCACATCTGAGAGTATCTGGTTACCTTTGGTGGCTGTTGTGGTTGTGCTTGTTAATCTGTTTTGCTCTAAAACCTGCTCTGTAGAGGGGCCCAGCCAAAGAGGCACAAGAATCATCACAGCCAGTGGCCAACTTTAGATAAAACCAGAGCATTACAGGGTCTGACCTACAAGATTCACACCCAAAGGGAAATTGCTACAGGCACAAGAGCCCATAGGGGCCAAGCCTCAACAGAGGGGTCAAACTTCACACAGCAGCTCATAAGCTGTGGACACAGCTAATGCTCACATCTAGTGAGCCTGGGAGTCAATCCCACCTATTGACAAGCCAAAAGCAATAAAAACTCAACCTCAACAGGACAAGACACACAATGCAAGGAACACCTCTGGTACACACACACAAACACACACACAAGAGAAAAGGGACTCTCAGTAATTCAAATATAAAGGACACATACCACATAAGTCCACCCAGGAAAGACTGAGAGACCTAGGGGATCTACCTATTCCATTGAAGCAAACACAAAGAGTAAGCCAAAATGGGGAAACAAAGAAACACAGCCCAAATAAAAGAACGGAAAAAACCTCCTGAATCAGTGGAAGTAGAGGAAATAGAGATAAACAACCTATGGGAGACAAAGTTCAGAACACTGATTATTAGAATGTTCAAGAAAATTAATGAAAATATAAAGATAGAGAAATCATGAAAAACAACCAGGTAGAATTAAAGAATACAATTACTGAATTAAATAACAAACTCGATGGAATTACTAACAGATTGGATGAAGCAGAGGATCGAATCAGTGACTTAGAAGACAAGATAGCAGAAATCTTCCAAGCAGAACAACAAAGAGAAAAATGAATAAAAAAACATTGAAAATAGTTTAAGAGAGCTGGGCGACAACATCAAATGCAACAACATGCAAATCATAGGAATACCAGAAGGAGAAGAGAGGGAGCAAGGGATCGAGAACATATTCAAAGTAATAATGTCTGAAAACTTCCCTAAACTGGCAAAGGAAATTGACAGACATGCACAGGAAGTACAGAGACTCCCAAATAAGAGGATCCCAAAGAGGTCCACCCCAAGACACATCATAGTGAAAATGGCAAGAGTGAAAGCAAAGACAGGATCCTAAAAGCAGCAAGGGACAGGCAGCAAGTTACATATAAGGGCACCCCTATAAGATTATCAACCGACTTTTCTACAGAAACCCTGCAGGCCAGAAGGGAGTGGCAGGAGGTCTTCAAAGTGATGAAAAACAGAGGCCTACAACCTAGATTGGTTTATCCAGCAAGGTTATCATTTAAAATTGAAGGAGAGATAAAGAGCTTCCCAGAAAAGAGTAAGCTAAAGGAATTCATTACCAC
>NW_017732722.1:191379-193965 GCF_001890085.2 Hipposideros armiger | reverse complement strand
TACAATGAGCAATTATATGCCAACAAATTTGACAATCTGGAAGAAATGGATAATTTCCTAGAAGCATACAACCTTCCAAAGCTAACTCAAGAAGAAACAGAAAATCTGAATAGACTGATTACCACCAAGGAAATTAAATCAGTAATCAACAATCTCCCAACAAACAATAGCCCTGGACCAGATGGCTTCACAAATGAATTTTACCAAATATTCAAAAAATAATTATCAACTGTTCTTCTCAATCTTCCAAAAAATCCAGAAGGACGGAAGGCTCCCAAATTCGTTCTATGAAGCCATAATCACCCTGATTCCAAAACCAGACAAAGACAGTACAATAAAGGAAAACTACAGGCCAATATCCTTGATGAACATAGATGCAAAAATCTTCAACAAAATCTTAGCAAACAGAATTCAGCAATATATTAAGAAGATCATACATCATGACCAAGTGGGTTTCATCCCTAGTACTCAAGGTTGGTTCAACATCTGCAAATCAATTAATGTGATACACCACATCAACAAAAATAAAAATCAAAATCATATGGTCATATCAATAGTTGCAGAAAAAGCATTTGACAAAATACAGCAGTCATTTCTGATAAAAACTCTTAGCAAAGTGGGAATAGGGGGATCATGTCTCAACATATTAAAGGCTATATATGATAAACCCACAGCTAACATCATACTCAAGGGGAAAAAGCTAACACCATTCCCCTTAAGATCAGGAATAAGACAAGGCTGTCCACTTTCTCCACTTTTATCCAACATAGTTCTGGAAGTTCTAGCCACAGCAATCAGAGAAGGAAAAGAAACAAAAGGTGTCCAAATCCGTAAGGAGGAAATAAAATTGTCACTATATGCAGATGACATGATACTATATATAGAGAACACCAAAGACTCCATCAAAAAACTATTGGAACTGATAGACAAATTCAGTAAAGTAGCAGGATGCAAAATCAATACTCAGAAATCAGTTGCATTTGTATATACCAATAATAAACTATCGGAAGGAGAAATTGAGAAAACAATTTCATTTAAAATTGCTTCAAGAACTATAAAATACTTAGGAATAAATTTAACTAAAGGAGTAAAAGACCTGTACTCAGAAAATTATAAGATACTGAAGAAAGAAATAAAAGAAGATACAAACAAATGAAAACACCTACCATACTCATGGATAGGAAGAATTTATATAGTTAAAATGTCTATACTGCCTAAAGCAATATATATATTCAATGAAATTCCTATCATCCTATGTAGGGTATTTTTCACAGAAATAGAAAATATAATCCTAAAATTTATATGGAACCAAAAAAGACCCCAAATAGCCATGGCAATCCTGAGAAATAAGAACAAAGTCGGGGGGATCATGCTACCAGACATTAAAATGTACTACAAATCTACAGTAATCAAAACAGTATGGTACTGGCATAAAAACAGGCACATAGATCAAGGGAACAGAATAGACAGTCCAGAATTAAATCCATGCATATATGGACAGTTAGTCTATGACAATGGAAGCAAGAATTTACATTGGGGTAAAGATAGTCTATTTAATAAATGGTGCTGGGAAAACTGGACTGACACATGCGAAAAAATGAAACTGCACCACTTCCTTATGCCATACACAAGAACAAATTCAAAATGGATTAAACACTTAAATGTAAGACCCGAAACCATGAAACCCCTAGAAGAAAATATAGAGAGAAAATTTGCATACATTACCCTGAGCAATATTTTTACTGATACATCTCCACAGGCAAGAGAAGTAAAAGAAAAAATGAACATATGGGAGTACATCAAACTTAAAAGTGTTCACAACAAAGAAACCATCAATAAAACAAAAAGAATCCTACTGAATGGGAGAAGATATTTGTCAACAATATATCTGATAAAGGGTTAATATCTAAAATATATAAAACACTCATGCAACTCAACACCAAAAAAACCCAAACAACCCAATTAAAAAATGGGCAGAGTATATAAAGAGGCATTCCTCTAAAGAGGACATACAGATGGCCAATAGGCATGAAAAAAATGCTCAACCTCACTAATCATTAGAGAGATGCAAATAAAAACCACAATGAGATACCACCTTAACCCCGTCAGAATGGCTATCATCAATAAATCAAGAAACAACAAATGCTGACGAGGTTGTGGGGAAAAGGGAACCCTGGTGCACTGTTGATGGGACTGCAGATTGGTGCAGCCATTATGGAAATCAGTATGGAGGTATCTCAAAAAACTGAAAATGGAACTACTTTATGACCCAGCAATTATACTCTTTGGTATTTATCCAGAAAAGCCCAAGACATTAATTTGAAAAATATATGCACCCTTATGTTCATTGCAGTATTATGCACAATAGCCAAGACTAGGAAACAACCAAAATGCCCATCGGTAGATGACTGGATTAAGAAACTTTGGTACAGGGCCAGCCGAGTGATGCGATGGTTAAGAGCTGGCTTTGGACACCAGAGGTTCCCAGTTTGGATCCCACATATGAGGGCCAGTGACACTGCCCTCTACAGCTAATGCTGAACAATAGCTCAACCTAGAGCTGGGTTGCTATGAGTCGCCGGCGAC
>NW_017732722.1:134907-191222 GCF_001890085.2 Hipposideros armiger | reverse complement strand
TGAAGCAACGTCCTCCACAACTAGACTGAAGAACAAAAAGACAGCAACTTGTCTGTTCCCCTTCCCCCAATTCCCCAGCACTGCTCCCATCCCCCCAATTCCCCAATAAAAAAAATCTAAAAAAAAAAAAAAAGAAGGAAATTGTTCCTTTTGCAACAATATGGATGGACCTAGAGAACATCATGCTAAGTGAAATAAGTCAGTTGGAGAAAGACAAATACCATATGATTTCACTTATATGTAGAATCTAAAGAAGTAAATAAATGAGAAATGTAAACAGAAATAGTCTCAGAGACACAGAGGAAAAACTGAGGGTTGCTTGTTGCGAGGGGGTGGGGATGAAGGAGAAGGGGAAGGGATGAGACAATACAAATTGGTGACTACAGTATGGCCTCAGGGATAGACAAGACTATTTGGGGAATATAATCAATAATGTTGTAAATATTTTTTATGGGGCCAGATGGACTCATGTCTTGTTAGGGAGACCACTTCATAGTCGGAGTAGAGGCCTGACCACCACACTGTATATCTGAAGCTGATGTTGAATAATACTGTATGTCAACTATAATTATATATACATATAGTCACAGGGTGTTGAGTGGAGTGTGGGAATGGAGTCAATGGAATTGTAATAGATATGTATGATATCGGGAGTGGGATGCCAGTGGATGGGGGAGGGGGCTTTTTGTTTTGTGAGGGGTGAAAAGGATAACTATTGCATGGTTTTGTACACCTGAAAATAATAATTAATAATAATAATAATAATAAAAATAATAAATAAAATTTAAAAAAAGAAAAGGCCCCATTGAGACTGATAGGAGAGGTGGAAATGCAAAAGGGGCTGACCTAATCCCACAGGTAGTAGTTGAGCACTGAGAGGGACATCTCAGCAGCAGAGGTCTCCACTGAAGAGTGAGTGGTTCCAGCCCCACTCTTGTCTCTCCAGCCCAGGGGGCCTGTGTTAGAAAGAGGACTCCTCATAACATCTGATAATGAAAATCAGCAAAGATTCCATTTGACCATCCTGGTGAGATGGAAGGTGGCTGGAAACCCTGACATCCTCTTAAAGGGCACATGCACAGACTCACTCACTTGCAAACACACACCCTGGGCTCCAGCAGAGGGGTGGCAACTCAAGAGGTGTCAGAGACATACAGGGAAAGACTGAGTTGCGTAGCAGCAGGATGAGGGCTAGAGGAACAGCCACCATTATCTCTGTGTGGAACTTGCCTCATGTGTAGCCTACAGGAAGGCACCATCTTTTTTGTGTTGAACCCTCCCTCAAAGGGCCAAATCTGAGATTGCATCAGTCTCATAAAATTTGCACATGAACCACCTTGGTGATCCCCGGAGACCCTGCACCACCCAGCTTGCATAGCATTGACAGGATACTCACAGCTCCTGGGAGGCCAGCCTGGTGCCCACAATCTGCTAGAAGCTTGTACAGCAGCAGGCAGCCCACAGTGGCCTAGGAAACATTTTGTGGCAGATGGTCAGCCCCAGTTCCTGCTGCAGCTTTCCTGGATATCTCTCAGGGATCTGTGTGCCTGGGGCAAGCAAGGGCTGGTCTCAGTGTTCTCAGGGCTTTCTGCGTCGTGGCCACAGGTTTAGCATTGGTACAAGAATTAAATCTGCATTAAATTTGTGAAAACCACTGAAGACACCCCATGTACCCCTGGGACCTTGCCCTGCTCAACTTGGGTGACATCACCTGAGGCATTGTCAAAATTGGGTCAACTAGCCCAGTCTGCACAGCTAAGGAGGCCCTGAGCCTTATGGGCAGCTGGCCAGTGGCAACAGGCCTAGGTGGGTCTTGGGCTGTTTTCTAAGCTGTACCAGGCCCAATACTGGTGGCGACTGGCCTTGGTTCACAATGAGGCCACACCCACAAACCTCCAGATCCAATGTGAGCAGCAACCAACCACATATATCTTTGTACTCCTACAATTTAGCCCTAGACCAGTCATACGCAAGGCTGAAATTGGCCTTTGCCAGAGCTACTATCAAAAAGCACCAGAAACAACACACCCAGAGACCAGCCTCAGACCACCACGGAGCACTATCCAGTTAGCCCCACAAGTGGCACACCTGAAGGGTGGGCTCAATAGACACAAGAGCCCACTAGGACAAATTCCTCACTAAGGGGTCAGCCCCACACAGCAGCTCATACACTGTGGGCATAGCTGACCCTCACAGCCAGTCAGCCTAAAAGTAAACCCCTCCCACTGAAGTGCCAAAAGCAATCAAGGCTCAACTACAACAGGAGAATACATACAACATACCCAAGGGACACTCCTGGAACACAAACACACATTATCAGGGAGACTGTGCCACAGAACCACATAGGACAACTACTACATAAGGCCACCCAGCAAAGACTAAAAGAAATAGGAGATAAACCTAATACATAGAAGCAAAAACAAAGAGGCAGCCAGAGAAAGGAAAGAAAAAAACATGCACCAAATAGAAAAACACGAGAAATCTCCAGAAATAGAGCTAAAGGAAATGGAAGCAACCGACCTACCAGGCACAGAGTTTATAACACTGTTTTTAAGAATTCTTATGAAACATAGTGAGAACAAAGAGAAAGTAAGCATAAAGAAGGACATAGAAATCATAAAAAAAGAACCAGTCAAAAATAAAAAATAAATAAATAAAATAACTGAAGTGAAGAATAGGCTAGAAGGAAAGGACAGCAGATTAGATGAAGCAGCATATCAAATTAGTGATTTAGAAGAGAAGATAGCAGAAAGCAACCAATTGGAACAAAAAGAATTTAAAAGATATGAAGATAGTTTAAGGGACCTCTGGAACAACATCAATCATAACAATGTTACCTTCATAGGAGTCCCAGAAGGAGAAGAGAAGGAGCAAGGGGTAGATAACTTATTTTAAAAATAATGACAGAAAAAATTTCCTTAACCTGGTGAAGGAAATAGACATACAAGCCCAGGAGTGCAGAGAGTCCAAACAAGATGAACCCAAACAGGTCCACATCATGACACATTATAATTGAAATGGCAAAGGTTAAAGACAAAGAGAGAATCCTAAAAGCAAAAAGAGAAAGACAACTAATTACTTATAAGGAATCTCCCATAAGACCATCAACTGATTTCTTAACAGACACTTTGCAGGCCATAGGGAATTGGCAGGAAATATTCAAAGTGATGAAAACCAAGGGCCCAGAACCAAGATGACCATACTCAGCAGACATCGTTTAAAATTGAAGGAGCAATAAAAAGCTTCCCAGACAAAAAAAAAAAAAAAAAGCTAAAAGGAATTCATTACCACCAAGTCAGTATTACAGGAAATGTTAGGGACTTCTTTAAGAAGAAGAAGGGAAAACAAACAAACAAGCAAAGGATAAAAAATATGAATAATAAAATGGCAATAACTAAGTACCTATCTATAAAAATTTTAAATGTAAATAGATTAAAATTCCAATCAAAAGACACAGGGTAGCTGAATGGATAACAAGACCCATACATATGTTATCTATAAGAGACCCACCTCAGATTGAAAGACACAAATAGAGTGAAAATAAAGGGATGGAAAAAGATATTTCATAAAATTGGAAATTTAAAAAAATAAAGCTGTGGTAGAAATAGTTATATTAGACAAAATAGACTTTAAAACAAAGATTCTAATAAGAGATAAAGAAGGACATTACATAATGATAAAAGGATCAGTTTAACAGGAGGATATAACCCTAGTAAACATCTATGCGCCCAACATAGAAGCATTTAAATGTATAAAACAAATGTTCAACATAAAGGGAGGGTTGATAGCAACACAATCATACTGGGGGACTTTAACACCCCATTGAAATCAATGGAATATCTTCCAGACAAAAATTAACTAGGAAATAGTGGCCTTAAATGACACACTAGAACAGATGGGCTTAATTGATATTTTTATAGCATTTCACCTTAAAGCAACAGAATATACATTCTTTTCAAGTGCACATGGAACATTTTTGAAGATAGATCACATGGTAGGCAACAAAACAAGTCTCAGTGAATTCAAGAAGATTGAAATGACATCAAGCCGAGAACCATATGATTTCACTTACATGTGGGATATAAAACTGAAAGCAACAAAGAATAAAACAAACAAATAACCAAAAACTCATAGACACAGACAATACTTTAGTGGTTATCAGGGGGTAAAAGGGGAGAGGGTGGTAGACAAGGATAAACAGAATTAGATATATGGTGATGGAAAGAGAACTGACTGGGTAGTGAACACACAATGTGATATATAGATGATGTATTACAGAATTGTACACTTGAAACCCATGTAACTTTACTAACTATTGTCACCCCAATAAACTTTAATTAAAAAAAGGAAAGAAAATATTGGGTAGTGTATAACCCATTGGGGAAAAATTGAGAGAATATGGTGAGAGCTACATGGGATTTGATTTTTTAAAAATTACATTTCCTTTATATGACAAAATTATGATTAAAAACTATATAAAATATTAGAGAAAATATTACATTTTGTATTTGTATAAAATTTCCAAATAAAATCTAACAAAACTTTTTAAGAAAAAAAATTATATCAAGTTCTTTTTTCTATGAAAAAAAAACCCGAAAAGAAATCACATCAAGTGTCTTCTCTGACCAGAATGGTATCAATCTAGAAATCAATTACAAGGAAAACAAATGAATAAAACACAAACACATGGAGACTAAATAACATGCTACTAAATAACGAATGGGTCAACAATGAGTTCAAGGAAGAAATCAAAAGATAGCGTAAGACAAACAAAAATGAAAACATGATGTCCCAAAATACCTGGGACACAGCAAAAACAGTCTTAAGTGGGCAATTCATAGCAATGCAGGCCTACCTAAAAAAACAAAACAAAAAATATGAAATAAACAATTTAACTCTACAACTAAGAGAACTGGAAAAAGAACTGCAAAACAAGCCCAAAGGGAGTAGAAGGAAGGAAATAATAAAGATCAGAGTGGAAATAAACAAAATAAAGTCTAAAAAAACAATGAAAAAGATCAGTGAAACCAAGAGCTGGCTCTTTGAAAAGATAAACAAAAGGGACAAAGCTTTAACCAGACTCATCAAGAAAAAAGAGAGAAGACCCCAATAGATAAAATCAGAAATGAAATAGACATGACAATGAACACCACAGAAATACAAACAAACAAAAAATTAAGAAAATACTATGAGCAATTATACACCAACAAATAGGACAATCTGGAAGAAATGGATAAATTTCTAGAAGCACACTATCTTCCAAGGTTGAAGTAAGATGAAACAAAAAACCTAAACTGACTGACTACTACTAATGAAATCAAAGCAATAATCAACAAGCTCCCAACAAACAAAAGTTCTGGCTTTATAGGTGAATTTTATGTAACATACAAAAAATAATTTATGCCTACTCTTCTTAAATTAGTCCAAAAAATTCAAGAGAAGGGAAAGCTCCCACACTCATTCTGTTAGGCCACCATTACCCTGATTTCAAAACCAAAGACATTACAAAAAAAGAAAACTATATGCCAATATCCCTGATGAACATAGATGCAAAACTCCTTAACAAAATATTAGCAAACCAAATTCAGCAATATATTAAAATGATCATACACCACAATCAACTGGGATTCATTCCTGGTATGCAAAGTTGGTTGAATATCTACAAATCAATCAATGTGATAAACTACATAAACAAAATGAAAAACAAAAATCAGATGATCACATCAATATATGCAGAAAAGTGAACAATCCAGCATCTGTTTATGATAAAAACTCTCAGTGAAGTGAGAATTGAGGGAGCATTTCTCAACATAATAAAGGCCATATATGACAAACTGGCAGCTAACATCATACTAAATGGGGAAAAACTAAAAGCCTTCTTTTAAGATCAGGAACAAGACAAGGATTCCCGCTTTCAACACTTTTATTCAACATAGTATTGGAAGTGCTAGCCACATCAACAAGACAAGGAAAATAAATAAAATGCATCCAAACTGGAAACAAAAAGGTAAAGCTGTCATTATTTGCAGATGACACAATGCTATATATAGAGAACCCCAAAGATTCTGCCAAAAAACTATTGAAACTGATAAGTGAACTTAGTGAAATTAATATTCAGAAATCACTTCCATTTGTGTATACCAGTAATGAGCTATCAGGAGGAGAAATTAAGAAAAGAATCCCATTTATGATTCCATCCAAAAATAAAGTACTGAAGAATAAATTTAACCAAAGAAGTTAAAGACCTATTGTCAGAAAATTATAAGACATTGTAATGAGAAATTGAAGAGGATACAAATAAATGGAAGCATGTTCAATACTCATGAACAGGAAGAATTAATTAGTTAAAATATCCATACTACCCAAGCAATGTATAGATTCAATGAATTCTCTATCAAAATACCAATGACATTTTCCACAGAACTAGAATAAATAATCTTAAATTTTATATGGAACCATAAAAGACCCTGAATATCCATGGCAATCTTAAGAAAAAAAGAAAAAAGCTGAAGGTATCATGTTATCTGATATCAAACTGTACCACAAGGCCATAGTAATCAAGTAGCATGGTATTGGCATAAAAACAGACATATGTCAATGGAACAGAATAGAGAGCCCAGAAATAAATTCATGCATATATGGTCATTTGATCTATGGCAAAGGAAGCAAGAATGCACTGAGGTAAAGACAGTCTACTCAATAAATGGTGCTGGGAAGTCTGGACAGATACATGCAAAAAAATTAAATTAGACCACCTTCTTTCTCCATATACAAAAATAAACTCAAAATCTAATCAAAACTTAAACTGAAAACCATAACACTCCTAGAAGAAAACACAAGTACTAAACTCTCAGACATTACCCTTAGTAATATTTTTACTGATATCTCTCCTTATGCAAGAGAATAAAAATAATAAAATAAACAAAAAATGGGACTACATCAAATTAAAAGGTTTCTGCACAGCAAAGGGAACCATCAACAAAAGAAAAAGACATCCAAATGAATGCAAGAATATATTCACCAATGATACATTGGAAAAGGGGTTAATATCCAAAATCTATAAAACATTCATACAACTGAACATGAAAAAAAAAAGAAACAAACAAACAAACAAAACAATCCAATTAAAAAATGCTCTCAAGACCTGAATAAACATTTCTCCAAAAAGGACATATGGATGGCCAATAGACATATGAAAAGGAGCTCAATATCACTAATCTTCAGAGAAATGCAAATAAAACCCACAGTGAGACATCACCTCACAACTGCCAGAATGACTATCTTCAATAATTCAACAAACACTGTTGATGAGGATGTGGAGAAAAGGGAACCCTCGTACATTGTTGGTCTGATTGCAAATTGGTGCAGCCACTATGGAAAACAATATGGAGGTTCCTCAAAAGTTAAAAATACGACCACCTTATGACCCATCAATTCCACGCCTAGGTATTTATCCAAAGAAATCCAAAACACTAATTCTAAAAGATATATCCACCCCTATGTTCACTGCAATGCTATTTACAATAGCCAAGATATGGAAACAGTCAAAATGCCCATCAACAGATGATTAGATAAAGAAGATGTGTGGCTCATACTCATATATACAATGGAATATTACTCTGCCATAAAAACGAATGAAATCTTAACATTTGCAACAATATGGGTGGACCTACAGGGTATTTTGCGTAAGTGAAATAAGTCAGACTGAGACAGACAAATACTATATCACCTCACTTACATGTGGAATCTAAAGAACAAAATAAATAAAACAGGAATAGACTAATAGATACAGAAACAAACTGATGGTTATTAGATGAAAAGGGGTTTGGGGTGCTGGGTGAGAAAGGTATAGGAATTAAGAATTACAAATTGGTAGTTACAAAATAGTCATGGGAAAATAAAGTTTAATTTGGGGAATATAGTCAATAATATTGTAATAACTATGTATAGTGTCAGGTGGGAAATAGACTGCGGGAGTTATCATTTTGTGAGGTATATAAATTTCTAATCGCTGTGTTGGTTTGTACACCTGAAACTAATAAAAAAATTAATAACTCCATCCGATCAACAAAGGTGGACATTAAACAATATGGCAGTCACATAAGAACAGCTGCTTTCTGAATCTTCCTAAGAAGTTGTGTTACCATTCCTGTGTCAGTAAGTGTAAAATTGTTTCTCTTACTCTCAGGAATCTTTTAAAACAAATGTGTAACTATACATACATCCTATGACTTACAGATCAAAAAGAAGAAGTAAAAAAAAAGAAAAAAGTATACCAACCAAACGAACAAAAACCTTGTTGAACACTGAAATCCAGACTGTCAAAAGACAAATCTGGGAAGAGTCTGGAAATGCTAAATTTAGAGTATAAAGGTAAAATCTTCTGCCAGTGTGTTCTCCAAGTCTTCCTTTCATAGGCCTTAAAATCAGATTATGTTGTTGAGAAAATGTGACAAGGATGCATAAGTTAGGACTGTCACTGCTTCTATATAACTGTTTCCTTTGTCTGACTGCCACTCTTGTAAACTTGAAAAAAATTATGTTTTTGATAGCCCATTTTATTCCCAGCATGGAGGAGTGTTTCTCACTAGACTAAAAAGAATATTTTTAACTTCTCTTCAGTTTTCTCATGTGTTACACAATCTTAACAATTTAGATAACCAGAGTCTTGGATTATTCCGTTTAAAGAAATACCCATGTATTTCATACATTTCCATCATGCCCCTAAATGAATTAATTTTTAAATTTTATTTTGATAGATGTATTATTCTTTGAAATTCATCAGGCTTATCCTGGAAATAATTTCTCATGGCATAATATCTTCATCCCCTTTATTAAAGTTATTTTGGTCAATTTAATGATATGAAAATAAATGTTCTTTTAAAATGTGATTGAGTGCAATTAATTAGATTAAGATAACGCTTTTCTGATTTTTCTAGCACTAGAACTATTTCACTGAGAATTCCAGTTTTTCTAAAATCTTTTCTTATTAAATGCATTTGAAAGCTCAGAAAGTCCATCCTCTTTCCCTTCAATTTATGCATATTTATAAAATAAGAGAATTGGATCACTTTTAACCTCCCCCATTCCCTATACCAAGACTTATTCTAGTTGTAAAATTTGCACATAGTACTTGAATACAGCTGCTAATGTCCATATTAATCTCACCCCCATCTAACCTCAGCTGCTACATGATTCCAGTTGATTATAATTTGGGGGGAAATTATGAGAAGATTTAGTGAAACAAACTATATACCCTGATCTGCCACTTGACTTTGATACCATCTTTCTTCTCTATCATCCTGTATAGATTTCCTTCACACACAGCTATTACTTCTGGTGCCTAAATTATTTTTTGGTGGGGTGACACAAATCTTCATTTCTAAGTAGCCTAAGGCTTTCATTGCCATGACCTTATTAGGCCAAGTTTGCTCTACTTGCCAATTTACAGTTACATATGGGAATGGGGAACAAAAATACATCTCATTGGATCAAATAAGGGCTGAATATACAGATGGTATAAAAAAGTGTGTACACAGTTTAAGATAGGAAAAAACTGTATTAAAATTATAATAATATATACTGATAATAAAAGATGAATACAACTCATGTGTACGCATTTTTTGACACCCCCCAGTATTCTTTCCTGCCCTCATAATGTAGAAGAAGCCATGCCCCCCATGATGATCTGGGTCAAGCAGCTCTGCAGGTATAGTAACTGCTTTCTGTGTTTGCTAGTCTGCTGGTATGAGGAGCCCTAAGAGACCCTCTGGAAGTTATTGTTTAAAGTTTAGGGAGACTCTTACTGTATCCTTAAGTAAAAGCATCTCTCTCCCCAAGGATCTCTAGACACACAGAGCCTATAGATACAGGAATAGGAGAATTAAATTCTCCAAGGATATTATTTAGATTGATGGTAAGTGGAACTACTCTCACTTTTCTCCTTGATTCCAACCTCTTGGGTTCAGAACTCATGTATTACACCAATTGGGAGCACAGTGTCATATTATAGTACCTGCTTTACAGCAAGGTAGCATCCTAAAGGATAGTGTTCTGCCTTTGAAGCATGTCATCTCCAAGGTGGTGAGTCAGCAGCACCATCAGGATAGCATCCTTCCACTTTATCAGGCCAGTAGTACCCTAGAGACAATGCACTGTTTGGTAAAATCAGAGGATCAGGTGCCTACCATGACACCACCTTTGCTGCAATATGGGTTATGTGGCTCAAGTAGATATTATGTGAGAGACTCCATGTCAGTAGACCAAATATGAAGTCCTTGAATGTTGGTGTTGATTGTGGGCAGGACAGAAAAATCCATACTTGCAACATGTGTTAATCTTGGTCAGGATATATCTTTGCTCTTTCTTTATAGAATGGGTCCAATATAACTATCTGGTCATCAAGTGGCTGGGCTGGCTGTTCTTTTTGAGGAGAAGGTACCATATCTGCAGGTCAGCATTATCTCTGTTTCTGACATTTCAGACAATCAGCACTCAAATTTTAAACATGCATATCAGCATGCAAATTTGCTGCGTCATTCTATGGTCATCAGGCCAAGTTGTGGTTCTCTGTATTTATTCTCCTTGAAATGTGTGCAGCCCTTGACTGTGTGGTGTACTATATCTTTCATCATTTTAATAGTTTTTCTCTATTCTCCAGTTTTGATCATTTCTATTGATTTGCCTTATGATTTTTAAATATTTTCTTCTGCTGTGTCTCTTGTGTTTTTAAAACCAGTGATGGAAATCTTAACTTTAGATGTTTCTTTTTCAGTAATTTCATTGTTCTGTTAAATGCTCTATTTTAAATATAAGCAATAATAAATGATTGCAGATTTAAGCCACTGCATTTCTGGATGCCTTGTTATGCATACTCGACATGAGAATAAGCGGTTAATACAGTCCTACCAGAAATGTGTGCAGGGTTAAGTAAAATTAGCGCAAAAGGCAAAGCCCAAGTCCAGAGAGCTATGGTCAAAGGACCAGGGAGGAAAATGTTCAAAGAACACAAGAAAGAAAAAGGCATTTTTAGACATCTGCCACAACCATGCCACATCTGCATGTATGTACAAATAATAACTATCCTGCTCATTATTTTTCTCCAGGCCAATCCTGGGAGAAACTGAGGTTTCCTAGGGGAAGGAAAAGCATGTTTTATTTAATAATTAATTTTATAAGTTTGATTTTTATGTGGAATTGATATATTAATTGATGACCTAATTTTGACATGAACAAAGGTGACTTTTATTATCTGAAAATGAAGTTGAAATCATGAGATATGCCCAAAATTTCATTCAGGCCTTAGGAAAAAAATAGTCCATACAGAGGGAGTTTGAACAGACAATGCAGAAAAGAATAAATTTATTTTCTGATTGTTTCAAAGAGTGACTTTTTCCAAACTGATTAATTATACTGCATACTGCCATTCCATTCAAACTGTCATTCATAAATAACTAAAAATGTTTAATATTGATAGCTTTTGAATAATACATTTTTTAATTATAGGTGATTTTATTTTTTCTACTTACCAAAACAATTAAATGTGAAATTAATTTAAATGAATAGTCAAACATGTAAGAAGTGATACAGTTTTCTTTTTAATACCATAGAACAAGGGTTGGCAAACTTTTTTTTTTAAGATTTTTTTTGGGGGGGAATTGGGGGATGGGAAAAGTGCCGGGGAATTGGGGGAAGGGGAACAGACAAGTTGCTGTCGTTTTTTGTTCTTCAGTCTAGTTGTGGAGGACGTTGCTTCACTGACCCAAGTTGGCACCATCATTGCGCTCTTCCCAGGCGAGGCACATCAGTCCCCGGCTTCTGGACTGCCGCTCACTGCGGCTGCTGGCCGCTCACGCTGGCTGCTGGCCGCTCACGCTGGCTGCTGGCTACATACGGTAGCCCATGGCAATCCACTGCCACAGGGGCTGCAGCCTACGCCATCGCCGGCGACTCACAGCAGCCCAGCTCCAGGTTGAGCTGTTGTTCAGCATCTTAGCTGTGGAGGGCCAGTGTCACTGGCCCTCATATGTGGGATCCGAACTGGGGCCCTCTGGTGTCCCAAGCCAGTTCTTAACCATCGCGCCACTCGGCCGGCCCAAGGGTTGGCAAACTTTTGAGACAGAACAGACTCCAGGAGTCAGCAAACTGTGGCTCGTGAGCCACATGCGGCTCTTTAGGTACATACATGTAGCTCTGAAGTAAAATTGAAAATGAAAATAAAACTATCATAGTTTCATTTATAAAATTTTAAAGGATATTATTCACATAATGGTGATTATGTAAAAATATATTTGTGGCTTGCAAATAATTTTTAAATTGTTGTAAGGGGCAGAATTGGCTCTTCCAAGGGGTTGGCAAACTTTTGAGACGGAATGTACCCAAAGAGCTGCATGTGGCTCATGAGCCCCAGTTTGCTGACCCCTGCCATAGAATGATGCATATACTTTAAATCTATTCCCTCCCATAAACTTCATTGAAGTTATGAACATCAACATAAAAATGAGTACACAACAAGAATAAAAAATGGGTGCCATAATGGTTAATTTTATTTCTCAACTTAGCTAGGCCACAGGATTCAGATCGTTGGTCAAAGGTCAGTCTAGATGTCACTGGGAAGATATTTTTAGATGAGATCAAAATTTATCTCAGTAGGCTTTCAGTAAAGCAGATTGCCCTCTGTAATGTGGATGCAACCCATCCAATAAGTTGAAGCCCTTAATAGAAAAAGACTGAGAGAGAAGTGATACAGAAACCGTGGTACATTTATACAATAGAATATTACTCGGCCATAAAAAAGGAATGACATTTTACCATTTGCAACAACATGGATGGACCTAGAGAATATTATGCTAAGTGAAATAAATCAGACTGAGAAAGACAAATACCATATGATCTCATTTATATGTAGAATCTAAAGAACCGAACAAATGAACCAACAAAACAGACAGACTCAGAGATATAGAGAAAAAGCTGATGGTTGCTAGATGGGAAGGGAGTAGGGATGGGGGAAAAGGTGAAGGGATTAGAAAGTACAAGTTGATAGTCACAATATAGTCACAGGGATATGGATTACAGTATGGAGAATATAATCAATAATGTTATAAAGATTATATAGGGTGCCAGATGGGTACTGGACTTAGGGGATCACTTCATACACTGCACTATACACCTGAAGCTGAAGTAGAATAATATTGAATGTTAACCATAATTTAAAAAATACACACACACACACACACACACACACACACACACACACAGAGTTGTTTACAATGTCAGATGATTGGGGGGGTTACCACTTTGTGAAGGGTGTAAATGTCTAACTATTATATTGTTTTGTATACCTGAAACTAATAAAAAAAATTTTAAATAAAAAAGACTGGGATCCCACAAAGAAGAAGGAATTCTGGCCTCAGACTGCTGTCGGACAGGAGCTGTAATGTTAACTCCACTCAGAGTCTCCAGCCTGTCGTCCTGTGCTGCCAGATTCTGCCTTGCCTGGATTCACAATTACATGAGCCAACACACACACGTTTTATTGGATTATATTTGTTCCGTTTTCTCTGGAGAACCCTAACTAAAACAGGTGTCACTCGCAAACTAAAGGTTTTGTAACATGTTGGAAGATATAAAGCTAATGATTTTTAATTGAGAGAACAAACAGAATAAGAAATCCTCAAAACAACACAGGATTGTTGAATAAGCTGCTGAAGCACTAACATATTTCGAAACTGAAGCCTGGGAAAATCTTAATAATTTGTCAGTAGAGGAACAGCAAATGAGACCAAGAGCATACTGTATAGCTGATTGGTACATAGCATTTATGTTCCCTTTTACTAATAATCAAATAAATATTAAAACAAAATGCCATCTGATTGGGAAAAATGAGCATATTGGTCATTATCAAGGTTGTTTTTATGAGTAGTATCAGATAATATTGATATATTTGTGTTATAATAAATTAGAAGACAAAAATCAATATTGGATAAATTATAAATATATTTAAATCTAATATTCATTATTAAAATCATATATTTAAGATAATGTTGTGCTTTTGGTAAAATATTGGGTTGTCAAAAAGTCATGATGGGCCAGCTGAGTGACGCGATGGTTAAGAACTGGCTTGGGATGCCAGAGGGCCCCGGTTCGGATCCCACATATGAGGGCCAGTGACACTGCCCTCTGTCACCGGTGAAGGTGTGGGCTGCAGCCCCTGTGGCAGTGGGTTGCCATGGGCTACCGTGTGTAGCCAGCAGCCAGCGTGGGCTGCCAGCAGCCGCAGTGAGCTGGCGACTGATCTGCCTCGCCCGGGAAGAGCACAATGATGGTGCCAACTTGGGTCAGTGAAGCAACATCCTCCACAACTAGACTGAAGAACAAAAGGACAGCAACTTGTCTGTTCCCCTTCCCCTAATTCCCCAGCACTGTTCCCATCTCCCCAATTCCCCAATAAAAATGTTTAAAAAAAAAAAGTCATGATGTATTTTTTCTTTTTTTTTCATGGCAAAAATGTGTCATGACTTTTCTGACAACCCAATGTATCTTTTCATATGGAGAAAATTAAAATTATGTAATATAAACACATAGTAAAATTCAGATTAGTTTGAATCTAGGATTGGTTAAGCTTCTTTTTACCGAAAGTTGAAAAGATTATAAATATAAATACAATATTATTCTATAGAATAAATTTTATTCTATAAAACTTCTATAAGTTATAGCTTAAATTAAAATCCTACATGCTCTTAGAAGTCTATTACACACCTTTGAATTTTTTTTGTTTCTCTGGAAACTAGATCAATATTTTCTCCTCTATGCCTGAAACAGTATTTTTTAACAAAAGAGAAGAAACAAGATAGACTTTTCTATAAAGTTACCTAAGATAAGTATTTGAGCATCTGTAATCATATTTAAGTTTTTCAACTAATAATTTTCAGCTCTTATTAGACTTAAAAAACAAACTTTTACTACTAGTAAAATAGGACTATACACCATTGACAAAAGATTTTCTTATTACTACTAATTTATCAGTATTTTAGATATATAAAACAGTATGGCTACTATGAACATCTAGAGCATGCTATATGTTCACAACCATTTGGAGAATTTCCTTACAGCGTGTGTGGGTGGGAGTGTTCCTCTCTGTGTGTATTTGAATTATTACTTTTCTGAAGCTTTTTTTCTCTAACTCCTATATTTCTCAAGTGTTTTGTTTTGTTTTTACTGCTGCCAAATAAACCTTTTTTTATATTAAAAGAACGTACTAAACTGAAAATAAAAAGAAAAATTAGATATAGAAATATTTCCCATGATCTTCCTAATAAGGAAAATGGGAAAGTTATCTGACAATTTTCTGATGACAACTAGATAGTGAAAAGTATAGGAAGATTGGATAAAGAAGATGTGGTACATATATACAATGGAATATTTCTCTGCCTAAGAAGATGAAATACTGCCATTTGCAACAACATGGATGATCTTGAGATTATCATGCTAAGCAAACAAAGCCAGACAAAAAGTCGAGGTCCATGTGACTTCACTCATTGTGAGATATAAAACTGAAAGCAACAAATGAACAAGATTAAAAAAAACAACAACAATGAAAAACTCATAGACACAGACAACAGTTTAGTGGTTACCAAAGGGTAGAAGTGGAGGGGTGGGAGAAAAGGGTAAAGGGGGGTCAAATATATGGTGATGGAAGGAGATCTGACTTTGGGTAGAGAACACATAATGCAATATATAGGTAATGCATTATAGAATTGTACACAAAAACATATATAATTTTACTAACCAAAATCACTCTAATACATTTACTAAGATTTTTTTTTAAAGTATAGGAAGAACAGCAGAGCATTTGGATTATGGATATCCCTTTGCAAAGACTAGTTCATTTCTCTTTTCCCATTACACCTTTATATGGGAGAAACAAATTACTCAAAGAGTAAAACATAAGCTAGTATTAAATTTTTGGAAGACAGACAGGGTTGGGGGTCACACTACTTATTTGGAAGACAATATTTAAAGTGGCTTGATGCCAAACTGAAATTCACAATAAATAGAGGGTGCAAAAAATAAATTTTATCTAATTCACAATGATGACTAGGTACACTCCTAGTTTCAGCATTGTCATAATGAACAGAAAGGGGTTAAAATATTGCATGTTATCTTTTAAAAAAAGTTTCATTAATGAGATTTACAGATTCACTCAGTTGTCACTCATATACACATATATACGTATGTGTAGAAAGCTAGAAAGTTTCATTTTCCTTTGAATTCTGATAGCACTACTTTTGATAAATTAAACATGGTAACAATAAATAAGGCAGATACTTGAGAAATTTATGACAATAGCCATATCTAAGTGAATTTTAATACTCAAGTAATTAAAACTCCTCCACAATATGTTTACAATAAAATATTCACAGAAACATTTTGTTATTGTTAATTATTATTGTTATATTTATTGATTGACAATGACATAGGAAAATCTTTATTTGCTATCAAATATATTGTGTGGTGAAAACTATGTAAGTAAAATATTAAAATTACCATAAGAGGTTTATAAATTAATTTAGTGCCTGAATCTTTAGAGAAAGGTGCTTAAATTCTAAATTCAAATGGCATTTATTACTAAATTAATTTCCAAATTAATATAATCATATATGATGTAAATAATATATTACTAGCATTGTTTAAAACATATGAAATCCTTGGTTTGTTTATTAGCATTATCATCGATTTAAAATGATTATTAAATTATTAAGCCTATATCTATTTCTATATATAAAAATGTAACAGTTTAAAATACAGTTAAGCAATCACCCTCTACTTATATAGTATAGAAGAGGTGAGCAGAGATTCAGAGAGGGGAAATCAGTTGCTAAACAATGTATACAATTTTTTTAAAAATTAGAGAAATGCATTGAAAGATAAATTTGAAAAGAGTGTACACATCCCATGGATAAAGGAAGGGAACAGAGAAAGAACTCAATAGGCTTGTACAATATTTTTTATTCTTGAAACTATAATTGTGAAGTGAACCAAGAATTGAGAAACAGACTGACTACAAAAATTCAAGGTGTCAATTAAAGCCACTTTGTGACAATGTCCTGGGGGGGTGGGGAGGGATGGATGAAAAAGGTGAAGGGACTTAGAAGTATAAATTGCTAGTTACAAAAATAGTCACAGGGATGTAAGATACAGCATACAGAATGTAGTCTACAATTTTGTAATAACTATGAATGGTGTCAGATGGTTACTAGACTTTAGTGGGTGATCATATAAATGTATAATCACTATGTTGTACACTTGAAATTAATATAATGTCAACTGTCATTGAAAAACAAAACTAAAATTAAGAAAAAAGGAAGAAAAAATGTCACAGGGGGAGCTTGGTGGTATTTGAATTATCTCAAAAGCTAAATCACATGTTCAAGTGAAAAACTGAGCCTGAACACACAGGAATGCATACCTTTCATTTCCCTAACTTAAGTTTGTCTAACATATGAGTAGTTAATATCTATGTTGCTTCATCTTGTTGACATCATGAACTGTACAGAGACTTTTACTTGATCAAAAGTACCTCATGCTCTGTGTAATCAGGCTTTGAAGAAGGTGCATCAAATTAAGCTGTTGTTTATATTATTTCCTCTTTCCTTTAACAGTGGTCAGTCCAGAGTGAGTGATGGAAACAAAACAGTGAATTTAAGTGACAAACACAGTGTCAACTCTTGATGTTTAACTGAGGCAGAAGCCCCACCTGCCTTTGATTATTGCCTAAAGGGCTAGATTTCTGGAGAAAATAATTTGAACACCTCAATTATATGGAATTAATTAAATCAAATAAGAGCCATGGATCTTTTTCTCTGTGTCTGCTGCTTACTTCTAATTATAGACTATTCTTTGCTATATCTAAACATAAAAATTATCAATAAGGCAGTGTGTCTATTGTCCTTTAAAAATATAGGCCCACATACCACATATCAGTGAAATCATATAGCTCTCGACTTTGTCTGTCTGACTTATATCGCTTAGCATTATAATCCCAAGATCCAAGCATGTTGTTGTAAATGGCACTATTTCATCTTTTCTTATGGCAGGATAGTATTTCATTGTGTATATTTAACACAACTTCTTTATCCAATAATCTATCGAAGGACACCTTGGTTGATTCCATGTCTTGGCCACTGTAAATAAAGCTTCAATGAACATTGGATATGTGGTATATAAAACTGAAAACAACAAAAGAACAAGACAAACAAATGAAGAAACAAAACACATAGACACAGACAATAGTTTAGTGGTTGCCAGAGGGTAAGGGGAGAGGCGGGTGGTAGATGAGGGGATCAAATATATGGTGATGGAAAGAGAACTGCCTCTGGGTGGTGAACACACAATGTGATATATAGATGATCTATTACAGAATTGTACACCTGAAATCTATATAATTTTGCTAACAATTGTCATCCCAATAAGCTTTAATTAAAAGTTGTATATATATGGCCACAGACACACTGATGATGTTGATCAGAATAATTCTGAGTTAAAAAATGTAGGGGTGGAAAGAGGACCCTGAATTCAGAAAATGAGTTGGCAGAAGTAAGCCAGAAAACTGGGACATGACTACCCCATTCCTGCGAAGTTCTAGCACCAATAAAATTAACTTAGATGCTTAGGTATGGTGAAAATATTTACTGTTGATTTAGTGAACATTTTATGCCTGTGAAACAGGCATTCATTCTTCTGGTAATCTAAATTTTCACTTATGGTACTACCATGCCTCCATTCCTTTCTTATTTATGAAGTATTTAATATATTCATTGATATAGGTGTAGTAGTGTTTCTTAATGCCAAACATCTATTTACCAAATGCAGCTGGTGTTATAATCTAATATCATTTGTGACTCAAGATTTTTTAATGAGGTTGATTCTGCCCACAGCTGCAAAAGTGGGTAAGCACACCTTTTTTGGCCAATCCCAGACATTCATTTATAAGCCTCTATTCACTTTCATTGGTTAATGGATAATTTCTTAATCCAAGGCAAATAAAAGAGACTTAAAAGAATTTTGTTGGAATCACTGATACAGAAAATTTTTATTTCCTTTAGAACAGATAACTACAAAAGTGTTATGTATTTGGAGTCACTGAGGAATACTGGGTAGAGAGGCTTACATGACAATGAATCCACTCAAAGGAATTATGAAACAGGATATGAAGAGAGATATGAGATTGATGGTGTTATTTGAGCCTCTGCTTTAAACCAAATAAAAATGCCAAACAAAACATGAAATTTTAAGTTTTCAAAGGCTATAATATCTCATATTGCTTAAACCAGTATGAGTTGATTTTCCATCATAAGGAAGGAAAGAATTATGAATAATGAAATGATTAAATAATTATTGAGGAAATGAAATAACTATAATTTCATTACTGAAATAATTAATTAACTAGTGAAATAATGTTAAGCAAAGATCCATTACAGTAAAATTAACTCTATTAATTTACTTGGTAATAAAAAACCTTTTAAAATATTTATAAAGCACCAGGAAATGAAATATTGGTACTTAGTGGAAAATTTTTGTACATTGCATAGCAATCACATGAAAATTAAAACATAATATCAGTAATTTGTTTAAAGAAAAATAATTTGATCAACAATTTTTCCTTTAAAAAATTATAAATATTTCATTTTTTTACATTGGTATCTATTAAAAATAAAAGTTTATTTTTATTTTAGATTGCAGTAACATGGACAGTTCATTTTTTAAATGATATACCTATATTCTAATAAAAGTAATATTATCTTATTTTTTAAATTTTGATTAAATTTGTTGGGATGATATTTGTTAGTAAAATTATATAGGTTCCAAGTGTGCATATCTATAATACATCATCTATATATTGCACACACTGATAAAGGAAAATATACACAAACATATTTATCCTGCTGCATTTGTAAACATGTAGATGAAGAATTAAAAGTGTAAAGTAGTAATATTCCACTGTATGTATGTACCACATCTTTATCTACTCATTTATCAATGGACACTTAGGTTGCTTCCATATCTGGTCTATTGGAAATAATGTTGCATTGAACATAGGGGTGCATATATCTTTTTGAATTAGCTTTTTGGATTTCTTTGGATAAATACCCAGAAGTGGAATTTCTGGGCAATATGGTTGGCAAATGCAAGGCTTTACCCCTCGTAGTCTGATTAACATTTTATAATTCAGGCTGGACTAATGTCAATTTATACCAAACTGAGATTAATCATTTTTCAATTAACATATTTCATTATTTGCTTAAAGTAAGCTATTTAGAGTCACTGAGTTTTAGTTGTTTCTAATTTCCTTTTGTGATTTTATGAAACAAGTTGTTATTTTGTTATTTTAATACAGCTTGGCTGTAATAGAGCTCTAGTTCTTTGTGTCTGTGAGTTTCTTCATGCAGGGCTCTCATGTTTCTTTGTGTCTCTCCATCCTCAGGCAGAGTGCCTGACAAATATAAGAGTTCAATACATATATTGAGTGAAGAGATGAATGCCTACTCAATCATATACTTTCATGCTTCTTTATTATACATTATTTCTCTGTGTTTGTTAGAAATTATTAAGGACCTTATAACAAAAATGTCATCAGCCAGACAAGTTGGTTTTTGATGAATGACTAACAGATCAATATTCCTCTGTGTGTGTGGTGCTGTTTACATTTATTTTATTAAATGCTGTTTTTCATTTATATGGAAGTACAAATATCAAGAGAGGGTGGCGTATTCTAAAATCATAATGATGAAAGCTATATCACTGCACTTAGAAAGAGATGAGAATTAATTAAAGGCTACGATGTGCTAACAAAAGTGGAATGAAGTAAAAACTATAAAAGGAGCCTCAAGGTTTTTGTTGTTGCTGTTGTTTGTTTTTTAGCAGAATAAAATAACAGAAGTTATTTCAAGAACTTCCTTCAGTTTAAGCAATGCCATAATTATAAAGTAAAGCTAAAATCTCCAGTAATGTTGAAATTTTCTGTTTTTATTTGATTAATTAGGTTATTAGAATGCAAAAGGCACTGCACTACCAGACTGGACTAGTATTTTGAATAACTAGCATTACAATTCTGGCTTTGAGAATTACTAGGTATGTAAACTTGAGGAATACTAAAGCTCAAAGAGACTCACTTTTTTTCTCATTAATTAAGAATAACAGCAGGAACAATACAAATGGCAATACTATTATCCAATTTGCCAAACTTAAACATAAAGGGGTGATGATCTAATTGTCATAGGTTCATTGAAAGGTATTCTATCAGATATTTTATATGTTATGCCATTTAATAAGAATGAATACTCTATAAGGAAGCAATAATTTATCCTTGTAGTACAAATGCATTCATTTTATACACACTTTACCTACTGTAAGTTCCAAAGAATTATTGATATCATGTGTCCAGATTCACCACATGTGCTTTGTTGAATAAGATGAATATGGAAATGACATCTATAATGTGTTTCAAGTCATCAATTATAAGTTTTGTTCCCCATACTAATTTATTCATTAAACATAGTTAGTTTTATTTACCAGAGAGAGCCCAAGAGAGATTGTGAGCTCCATTAAGAAGGTACCATAGTTTTTTAATAGAGTACTAAAGTACATAATAATAATGAAGGGGTAGAAAGTATTTAATATTTGATATAAATGTCCAGTTGAATTTTTCTTTTGTTTTATTTTATTTTTATTTTCCTAGTTGGCTAATATAATTCACTGTACACTATGCTTATGAGAGTGACTTTTTTATTCACAGTAACATTAACATCATATATTATATATAACATATATTTATATATTTATATAAATGTTTGCTTTGTTTCAAATGTAATTTTAATCAGACAAAAGATTCTTACATGTAATTGATTGATTACTTGAACTATTTCTGGACCAGGGCCATGTTTATTAAGTTCAAATAATATTATAATATTATAATACTTATTACATTGTGATGATAGAACTTTTTTTCACTCTTCTTTTTAGGGCTGCTACAAGCTATTTTCAGTTTTTAAAATTCTTCCAGGTAGTATTATAAGCATATACAAACTTTTTCAATTATATAAATACATTTGAAATGAATTTATATTTTTTATTTATTAAATTTATTGGGGTGACATTGGTTAATAAAATGATACAGGTTTCAAGTGTACAATTCTATAATACATCCTCTATATATCACATTGTGTGTTCAATACCCAGTCAGTTCTTTCATCACCATATATTTCGTTCTCTTTACCCTCTTCTACATCCGGCCTTGTCCTTTTATTCATTAGGAGTGCTTTGGCTATTCGAGATTTTTGTGGTTGCATACAAATCTGATGATTTTTTTGTTCCATTTTAAAAAAAAATAATGCCATTGGGATTTTGATGGGAATTCCATTAAATCTGTATATTGCTTTGGGTAATATGGCAATTTTAACTATGTTGATTCTTCCATTCCATGAACATGAGGTATCTTTCCATTTCATTGTGTCTTCTTCAATTTCTTTTAGTAATGTTGTAGTTTTCAGGATATACATCCTTCACGTCCTTTGCTAAATTTATTCCTAGGTATTTTATTTTTGTTGTTGCAAACAAAAAAGAAATTGTTTTTTTATTTCTTTTTATGAAATGTTATTATTAGTATATAGGAACACAAAGGATTTTGTACATTGATTTTGTATCCTGCAACTTTACTATATTTGTTTATTGCTTCTAATAGGTTTTTTTTGGGTGAAGTCTTTAGGGTTTTCTATATATACAATCATGTTATCTGCAAAAAGTGACAATTTTACTTCTTTATTACCAATTTGGTTGCCTTTTATTTATTTCTTTTACCTGATTGCACTGGCTAGGACTCCCAGTACTAAGTTGAGTAACAGTGGTGAGAGGGGCCATCTTTGTCCTATTCCTGATCTTAGGGGAAAAGATTTCAGTTTTCTACCATTGAGTATGATATTAGCTGAGGGTTTCTCATATATGGCTTTTATTATGTTCAGATACTTTCTTTCCATACCCATTTTGTTAAATGTTTTAGTCAGAAATAGATGTTGTTACTTATCAAAAATTTTTTTCTGCATCTATTGATATGAACATATGATTTTTATCTTTACTTTTTTTAATGTGGTATATCACATTGATCAATGTGTGTATGTTGAACCATTTTTGTACCCCCGGAATGAACCCTAATTAATTATAATGTATTATCTTCTTAATGTATTATTATATTCGATTTGCTAGTATTTAGTTTAGGGTTTTTGCATCTGTATTCATCAGAGATATTGGTCTGTAGTTTTTCATGTTTCACTTTTATCACGCTATCCTTGCCAGATTTTTGGTATCAAAGTCATGTTGGCCTCATAGAATGAATTAGGAATTATTGCCTATTCTTCAATTTTTTGGAAGAGTTTGATAAGGATAGATATTACATCCTTGAATATTTGGCAGAATTCACTAGTGAAGGCATCTGGTCCTGGACTTTTACTTTTTTGGGAGGTTTTCAATGATTGTTTCAATTTTCTTACTGTTGATCTATTTAGATTTTTCAGTTCTTCATGATTCAGTTTAGGAAGTTTATATGTTTCTAATAACTTGCCCATTTCTTCTAGGTTATCAAATTTGGTGGCATATAGTCTTTCATAGTATTCGTGTATGATCCTTTGTATTTCTGTGGCATCCATGGTAACTTCCCCTCTTTCATTTCTGATTTTGTTTATTTGAGTGTTTTCTCTTTTTTCCTTAGTGAATCTAGCCAGAGGTTTGTCAATTTCATTAGCCTTTTCAAAGAATCATCTCTTTGTTGCATTAATATTTTTTATTGTCTCTTTGTTCTGTATTGCACTTAATTTTGCTCTAATTTTTATTTCCTTCCTTTTGCTGACTTTGGGTTTCTTTTTTCTTTTTTTGTCTCTTTGCAGTTGATTTCCTATATGATTTTGCATTTAATAATATAATTTCCCATGTTATAACATAGTATATTTCTACTGATTCATATTGAATCTATGTTCAAAGCTTTATTGTAATCACCATATGTTTTAAACATTTTAATGTTTTATATGTTTTAATTTTGTATGGTTGTATTGAATGAGAATTTGCCATCATATTTTCTAAATGTTTACAAATTATAAGCTGCAGGGTGACTACTCAAAAACTCTCATTTCTTTTATTCTAGGGTTTCCAAACATAATTTTTTTTAAATGTATAAGTATTGATATTTTCACATTTATTTTTACTTCTATATTTTATAAGTCTTTCAAAACATTATTAACTATTAACTCAGATAGCAGATCAGATGACTATTTTTGGATAAATTATTTATAATAAGTTTCTGTTTCTAAAGAACCAGCACTATCAAGGGAGAAGTGTTTCTCCTAAAGTCTGGGACCATTCGATATGCAATTTGCACATTTCTCTAAAACAAAATAAAACATATAAAATCCTGTCCCTTTAACAAAAAAGTAAATCTAAGATATAAGGTCTGTGTGAAGCCCTGAGTCACTTCAGGCATTGACTACAGAGTTAGGTATCTAGAGAACGAGATTCTGTGGTCAATAAAAGACTACTCCTAACATAGTTGCAGTTATATGAGATCTGCTTTCTTGTAAACAGAACATAAAGGTTCAAACAGAATGGGAAATTGTACAGGGGCTCAAAGGCCGGAGACAGAGGGAGAGGTACTCTGTGAACCAAAACCTGCGTTTTGTAAAAAGATATTATGATCCTTGTCTCTTTTGTTTTGTTTTCCTTCTGTGATAACACTTTGCAGAAAAACTCAGCCGATGAAAGTTCTAAGATGAAACAATTAAATGATTACTTGTCTCCTTGTTACTTATAACTTTATTTGAATTAAAGAAGAGTTCTACCCTTGGATTGGGGAAGGTAGGATACTGTTGGAACAAAGAATATCATATTGTAAAAGCCTACAGAGCAACATTTTAGATCATCAAATTAACTTGTAGCTTTATATGACTATAATTTACTCCAAGTCTCTATAAAGCATCTAATTCTTGTTTTATTTTCATCTCTGAATACATATTAAAGCTCCCTAGGTATTGTTTATATTCAGAATTGTTTGAGAAAGTAATGTGAAGAAAAAAGGGAAACAACAGAAAAATAGGCAATGTTGTTTTTCCCACCTGTGTAATTTAATAATGAGATGTCTTCCAGGGCAAGATCTTAGAGGGCCTAGGTCTTGTTTTATCTTAATCATTTGTGATTTTCTTAATTGAGGCCTTCAATATTGCACTTTTGACCAAAAAATAGACTTTCTAGAGACCATGGGACCATGATGTCTATTCTTGAAGAAATCTTATTTTTACAATAGCAAATGTATCTTGTAAATGCCACTATGAGTAGTGGCCTTTCAAAAGTCAACTTCTATTTACTTTGTTTAAACATAGAAAAGTTAATCTTTTTAATTACATGTCATTATTGTTTCATTTTCCATGATTAAGAAATTCATATTTGTACTTAGGATTAGTTGTTAGAAGATGAATCTACATCTAACTTTTAAAGGAGTTGAAACACATATGGATCTTGACATTATCACACTAAGTGAAATAAATCAGACAGAAAATGTTGAGAACATATGACTACTCATATGAGGGATATAAAGCTGCAAGCAACAACCAAACAAGACAAACAAATGAACAAAAACTCATAGACACAGACAACAGTTTAGTGGTTACAGAGGGTAAGCAAGTGGGGGATTGGTAGGAGAGGGTAAAAAGGATCAACTATATGGTGATGGAAGGAGAACTGACTCTGGGTGGTGAACACACAATGCAATATATAGATGATGTATTATAGAAGTGTATGCTTAAAACCTGCAATTTTACTATTTAATTTCACCCCAATAAATCTAATACAAATGCATAAATAAATTTTCAATTGAAAAAAGAATAGAAGCTTCAGTAATGTTTGTTCAATGAAATTAATGGAAAAAGAACTATTGTTTAAAATATCAATGATATATACAACAAATAATATATATTACTTATGATATATAAATAATAATTTGATATATATGTATATAAATATTATATACCTATAAAGCTATCCTAAGCAGCAATGAAAAAATGCTTGAACTTCAAATAAAACTAAACTGGAGTATGAATAGGAATTGTAATCAACAAATATATAAATATATTACATAAATGTAAAGAAAAATGATCAATAGTCTAAATTAAAATATGAAAGAAAGAGAGAAAGGAGTTGGAAATTAATTTCTGCAGGTAAAGAAATTAAAAGCATCATGGTGTTATAGTATAGCACAGAAGCCTTAACATCCGGATGAACTGGAAATCAAATCCCATATTTGATAATTGTGTTAAGTACCTGATATATAATGTTTCTATCATATTCATGATCACGATCATTATAATCATCATCATCATCATTATATTATCCATAACTATCTAATTAAAGCAGAGACATGATGTAACAACCATCTGTCCTGTAGGGTGAAATCCATTACATGCTGACTAGAATTTTTGGAAAATCTTCCAGCAATTTTTGAGTAACATGTTGTTAGACGAGTGAGATCTAACAGCCTGATTTATCCATCTTTCTTTTCTGGTTAACCACAAATTATAGACATACAAAGCAGAAGTTGCTAGAAAAGAGAACAAATATTCCTATGGGGAAGGATAATGTGTAAGAGAGCCATTTTGGGGTCTGATTGCCTTTTAACAGTACTGAGTTAAAAATTTAGCCCACAGATCATAGCAAGGCAGAGAATGCCAGTAAAACTTTAGGGTTTTACTGGCTCACTGTCTACGGCCATCTTATCTGCTAACCAATTGTTTTTGAGTTCGGAGCTCATATCCTAAAGGGGTTACCTAGGGGCAAGAAACTAGAGGACTTTAGCTGTGACATTGCTCCCTGTCCCAATGACACTCAATTTCCAGCAAAAGGTTTGGGACACATATTGAACACCCTGATTTTCAGGCTACTACCTGAGGGAGAGGCCCCAAATCACCTAGCTCTGGAAGTCAATGGGGATTGCATTTTGAAGTTCCACAGGACTATTGCAAACTAACAAGCATTTTTACTTTAAATAGGTAAAATTGCGCGCGCGCACACACACACACACAAACCCCGCCCCCCACCATGGACATATAGCTGAGCACAGTACAGAGGGGGCAAACAAAAGTCCTTATCTCTCCAGTTCTCCCTGAAAGGGAATTGACTGTATACTTTCCCAGGTACTGCCTGAAGGTTTGACTTCTAATCAGCTTATGTCTTGGGACTGACTACAACCCTATGATCCTCCCCATCAGGACACTAATGAGTCTTGGCACACCCTCAACTACTGACAATCTCTAAGAACAAGGACAAAGTCTTATCCAATCACAAAGGTTTGAGAGGCAACCAGGAGCTCAGGGCTGTTAATTGATGAGGAGGTTCATCTCTTATATGAGACCAGCCTGTCAATGCTGGAAGAAGGGACTGATTTATCACACACACACACACACACACACACACATATGTATATATACATATATTATATATATATATATATATATATATATATACATTTTTTTCAATTAGAGTTGACATTTAATATTATTTTATTTCATATTAGTTCAGGTGTAAAGCATACTGGTTAGACATTTATATAATTTATAAAATGATCTCTCCAATTACTCTAGTATTCACCTGACACTATACATAGTTATTATAATATTATTGACTATATTCCCTATGCTTTATATCCCAGTGACTATTCTGTAACTACCAATTTTACTTCTTAATCCCTTCACCTTTTTCACCTAGCCCCCCATCACCTCCCATCAACACACTATATTTTACAGTTATAGTAATCAAAACAATATGGTACTCACATAAAAACAGACCTAAAAATCAATGGAACAGAGTGGAGAGCCCAGAAATAAACCCATGTATACATGGTCAATTAATTTACAACAAAGTAGCCAAGAATATGTAATGGGGAAAAGATAGTTTTTTCAATAAATGTTGTTGGGAAAACAGGATATCCACATGCCAAAGAATGAAAGTGGAACTTTATCTAACACCATATAAAAAAATCAAGTTAAAATGGATTAAAGATTGAATGTAAGACATGAAACCATAAAACTCCTAGAAGAAAACATAGAGGGTAAGCTCCTTGATATCAGTCTTGATAATAATATTTTTAGGATTTGAAACCAAAAGCAAAGGTAACAAAAGAAAACATAAATAAGCAGGACTACATAAAACTAAAAAGCTTCTGAACAACAAAGGAAACTATCAACCAAATTAGAAGGCAGCCTATGAAATGGAAGGAAATATTTGCAAATCATATCAAAAGGGTAAGTTAATATCAAACATATACAAGACATTTATATGACTCAATAGCAAACAAATAAACAATATAAAAATAGCCAAGTTTAAGAAATGGACAAAGCACCTAACTAGGTATTTTTTTTTCCAA
The DNA here is from genome assembly GCF_001890085.2 of Hipposideros armiger. Lineage (NCBI taxonomy): Eukaryota > Metazoa > Chordata > Mammalia > Chiroptera > Hipposideridae > Hipposideros > Hipposideros armiger. Next base: position 162,772 of record NW_017732722.1, on the reverse strand, counting down.
AGAAGATACACAAATGGTTAACAGGTATTCGAAAAGGTGCTCAACATCACTCACTAATCATCAAGGAAAGTCAATTCAAAACCACAGTGAAATATCATTGCCCCATACCTGTTAGGATGTCTATTATCAAAAAGACAAGAGATCACAACCTCTGATGAAGATGTGGAGAAAAGGGAAGGCTTGTACACTTTTTGTGGCAATATAAAATGGTACAGTCACTCTAGAAAAGAGTATGGAGGTTCCTCAAAAAATTAAAAATAGAGCCACCATACAGAACTACCAGCAATCCCACATCTCAATATATACTCAAAAAAGACAAAATCATTATCTTAAAGAGATGTCTGTTCTCCCATGTTCACTGCAGGATTATTCACAATAGCCAAAGTATGGAAACAACATAAATGTCCACTTAAAGATGAATGTATAAAGAAAATGTGGTATATACACACAGTGGAATATTATTTAAAATTAAAAAAAGAAATCATGTCATTTGCTACAACATGGATGAAAATGGAGGACATTATGCTAAGTGAAATAAGCTAGAGAGACAGAGACAAATACTGTATGGCATCACTTATATAGGGAATATTTTTTTAAATGTCAAACTCATAGAAATAGAGAGCTGAATGGTGGTTGCCAGGGTCTAGGTTGTTGGTGAAAACAGTGAGAGTTTGGTAAAAATGTACAAACGTTCACTTACGAGAAGAAGAGCTGAGGAATCTATTCACATTGTACTCCACTTTTTTTTTTAAAATCTGAGTATTAATGCAGAAAATAGTGTCATCCTAAATCAAACCATATTATATACTTTTTTGTCATTAAAATGCTACAGTTCAAACAAAGCTGATGCTGTTTCCATGAACATATTGGATGCCACCTCATATACGCTGTCTTGTTTCTCATTTTCTGGGAATATTTAAGACAACATTTGAAGCTCAATGGATTCCTAAGTATCTGTACAGTAATTTCCTCCTTAACCAGGGTTTTTGCTTTCCACAGTTTCATTAACCTGTAGTCAACAACAGTCTGAAAATACTACATGAAAAATTCCAGAAATAAACGATTTATAAGTTTAAATTGTGACCCATTCTGAGTGGTGTGATTAAATTCACACTGACCTGCTCCATTCTGCCCTGGACATGGTTCGCCCCTTTACCCAGGGCATTCATGTTGTATAGGCTCCCCATCCATTAGCCTCTTAGTAATCTGGGTTCAGGTCGACTGTCACGATATTCTAGTGCTTGTATTCAAGTAACCCTTATTTTATTTCATTATGACCCCAAAGCACAAGAGCAGTGATGTTGGCAATTTAGGTATGCCAAAGAGAAGCTAAAAGTGCTTCCTTTAAGGAAAAAGATATGTATACACAAGAAAAACAAAACAAAACATAGTATTATATGTATGCACAGAGGGTTCAGTACTATCTGCAGGTTCAGGCATCCACTGGGGGACTTGGAATGTATTTCCTGTGAATAAGGGGGTACTGTATTTCCACATTTCTATGAGGGCTTTGAGTTGAGAGAATTTTCCACTCTTTATATCTTACCAAACAAACTAGAGTTAGCTGTAACACAAGCACACTCTGTATGTAGCTAACAAATACTACTGAATATTCATATTATGATTATTTTTTCCTTCTGACTGGTTTCAGCTCCTTAAGAACATAGAGTCAGTAACAAAAGTTTCCATACATTTCCTGGGTATGGCCTAGATTTTAGCCATATTGTTACTTCATTTTCATTATCTATATTCAGAATAATATGCACTGATTGCCATAAAATGTAAAATTCTACATTAGTGACCTAAATAACAGAAATTCATTTCATATTTTCTCAGATTCCATTGTGAGTCAGCAGGGACTCTTCTCTATCAAGTCTTTTAGCATCCAGACTCCCTAGGCCATTTTATGTTGTCATCTAAGTTTAAGGATTCCACATTGGCTGTAGCAAGAAAAGAGGGTGATGGAGGAGGCATTAATTGCTTTTCAGTGCTTCAAACCAGATGTGATGCATATTAATTGTACTCTCCATACACTGACAAAACTTGTCACATGGCCACCATTTAAATGGAAAGGAGGTTGGGGCACATGGGGAGAAGATGGAATATTTGTTGATTGCTAAATGTCAGCTACATCACAGTACAGACTACATTAGACACTTATGGATCTCCATTTCTGTAAAATATTTCTTTCATCTGACAATATTTGGTTAATGAACAGGCATAAGACTCTTAAACTGACTTAATTAATCTTCATTTTTGAGATCCTGGTAGCACAGGTGTACACTAAAAGTATTATCCAACAAATGTTGACTCAATAGCAATTTTCCATAATTTCATCAGTTATTCATCTCTGGTTTCATTTATGCATCTGCTGTGTCATTATCTGAGTTCATTATAACATTAGCTTTCAAATTTAATAGACCATTGCATAAGTGACAAAGTTACTAATTATAGAGACTGTTGTTCAACACTGTGCACCTTAAGAATAATATTATTTCGATGCTTTTATCTTTTGAAATGAACCTAATATAAAATGAAGTAAATGTGTCAATAAAATCATAAAATTGTTCTTCATGTTTAAAATTCAATTTCCTATAATGACTATGTTAAATAATTAATATTTGGGATATACTTTTAATCTAGATTGTGTTAGTAGCTATGTATTTGCCATAATTCTTGAGAACTGAAACTTTATGAAGAACAAATATAACCTGATTGGTCAAAATTATTCTTCATATCAATAATATAGATTTGAAAAAAAGTATCACTAGTTAACAAAGTACCAAGTCCAATTTAGAAGTCATCAGATTTTAATAGAAAATTTTATTATGAGTTGTGAGTCAGAAAAAAAGCAGCAACTGCTTTTTATGATTTTTGCTAAATTTGTAAATTGTTAGAGTTAAAAATATGATCTTTCAATGTTTTATATTATATATTTGTAAATTTTACAACAAGCCAAGCCATAAACAGTAAATTATATTGCAAATATCTTTTCAACCTTAACTTCAAGGGTATAGTTGCAGAGCCACCACTACATATGTCACATCCTTTACAGGTGGTAAATCAATAGGTGTAGAAAGACTTTCAAAAGATTTCAATAATGAAAAAGGAAAGATATTTATAAAATGGGATTTGCCAGAGAAGTGTTTTGTCCTTTCTTAATTTAAAAATAAACATCTATACAATACTAAGAAGAAGGTTATTTAATGCTGTTAAGTAGAAATAAGAAGAGGTTCATTTTATTAAAAATATTACATGCCAAACAATTCGCTAGTAATGTAACATATATCATTTTTATTTACTCAAACAAGATTATGAGGTGAATGACAGTATCCCCTTTTTCAAATTAAAATATGATGCAATTTATTTAAGGTCATATAGTTATGAAAGCTATAGGCAGATTCTATACTCATTTCTGCCCCAAACCCATATTTTGTTCATTAAGCCATGTATACGATCCAATGGAAATATATGAAAGACAGTTTAACATAAATTGCTCGTAGAACCTGACTTTGTGATAGAGTAAAAGGAGAGGAGCCAAAACACAATATCGTGTTAAGGAATCATACACCTATGGAATACATGGATATTTCACTGACCCATCTTTGAGAGGTTTGCAAGTGTGTTAGAAAGAACGCTTAACAGAGAGGCAAGTGTTCAAAAGGGCACATGGTCGTGGAATGAAAAAGCGGAAAAAGCAGCTTCAAGAAATCATCTGGTCAATGATCTTAACTTCTGGGAAAATCAGGGAAAGAAAAAGATTCAGTCTGGGAAGTCAATTTTGTTTCCCAGCTAGGAGATGCCTGATAGCTTTGTCGAAATTCGATCACAAAAATAGAAAGTAATCCTTTTAAGTAAAGAATAATTTAATATATAAAATTAGAATTTATATAAATTACGGAAGGATGGGAGGCAAAAGAACAGTAGGCTGCTTTTGGGAAACACCAAAGTGTGAATATGTCAAGTTCCTGCCGCCAATGAACCCAGCTGCAGCACTGACATGAGTGGTGCTCATGAAAACCCAGAATTCAAGAGAAGTTGCTGCTGGTGTTCTGAGCTGTCTGCTCACAGCAAATGTGACTTCATTCGTCTCACTGCACCAGGTGTTTCTCAGTAGGAGTCCAAATCCTCTAAACTGAATTTGCCATCACAGGGTATTGGCTTTTATTTCTATTCCACTTTCCAGTGTTTGATGAAATGCCTCTCAGTGGCTGAATCTGAGGGACAACATTCTGGGAAATGTAGCTTCAGGCTTCTCCCAAAATGCAATGGAGAATGCTTAAGGGCACAATGAGTTGACAGAGGCAATTCAACACAATGACTCTTAGAAATCTGTGTCGAAATTGTAAACCAGATTACAGGGAACAAGTAAATCAATTTGAAGCAAAAAAAGTGCATACGTATGTATATCAATAGAAGCTTACTCTTTAGGGGAGTCTGGCAAGAATGTAAACTGAAGATAAAGGACAAATTTTTCTTGTTGCTTCTCACTAATTTTAGAGTAGGGAAACCTTTAGACAGAATTTTTAAGATCTGGGTGATGGGAAAAATTAAAAGGACAAAATATAATGAGGACAATGAAAGATTAATGTTTGATGAAGATGGTAAATAAGAAAGATATGAAAAGCACAACTAGAAATGAAAACTTCAATTGATAAATTCTAACAGGAAACTCATTTTTTCCTGTAAAATTAATAGAAAACTAGTATATTAGGTAAAATCTTTTGAAATTGTTAATTTAGAATGATGCTTACAGTGGGTGATAAATTTATCCCAGGCTGTTTTGTGCCTCTAAAACCTCATAACAAATATGAAGTGTAACAGCAAGGACATAAACATCTGAAAACTTTCTAATATAAGTGCCAGACAATGTAAAGTCCATATATATACATAATGTTTCTTAAAAATAAACAACAATATAATCTTAAACCATGAAAATAAAAATACTAAAATTAAGTTTTCAATGATTGGGTACATTCCATTTTGGTGCACTGAACTTTCAGATTCTCAAATTACTAAGTAACATGCACAACAGACACCTATCTTCACTGAGACCCTATTACTCACGGGGAGGAAAGTTCAATTGAAAAAATGAAGTTGTGATGAAGAAAGGATGTGTAGCAAATATTATTCAATAATCTGCAGTGTTTCTATATTTTAATGTGCATTTGGACCATTTAATGTGCACTATGGGATTATGTAGAAAAGAAGCTCATAGGATATGAGTTTCTGTGAAAAGGTGAGTGTTTTGAAATCTCTCACGATCTCTAATGTAGTGGAGCATTTTAATTAATTCAAAAGAGACGGTTCATTACCATTTTGAACCCTGTGATTTTCTAAGATTATGTGTCTTTTAGGTTGGCATAAAATCTTAGCTATAGACACATTAAACAAGCTGTTATAAAAAGACATTTATTATGCACCACTAAAAAATGTGAGAGTGGTTAAAAGATGTCAAATGAACAATTTCAGTTTAAAGAAAATATAATCTTCGGAAAAGTAGACTCTTTTGTGTTTGAGAAAAATATTAATACATAGGAAAGATAATTTTCAAAAACATATTTCTTAAAATATGTTTGAAGATTTAGTTTAGCCCATTGCCCAATGAATATAATTTCGTGAAAGGGTAATATATACAGTCATATATTAAATATGTTACATACATACATGTGTATTACATATATTGCATATATAGTACATATGCATGTATATGACTATTATATATTAGCTTGAGTATTTTGTATATAGTATGAATGTATATACATACATACACTTGTGAATATACAGACACATATTTGGTATTGCTTGATCACTAGAAATCAAAATAGACATTGTCGGGCCGGCCAGGTGGCACAATGGTTGAGAGCTGGCTTGGGACGCCGGAGGGCCCCGGTTCGGATCCCACATATGAGGGCCAGTGACACTGCCCTCTACAAAAAAAAAAAAAAATAGACACTGTCATAACAATATTAAGGTCATAATGAAAGGTCTTAGGTGAGTATTGGGCCCAATTTTATGAACAAATGCATGTGTGAAATCCTGCACTATATATAGCTACCCTAGCAACCTATAAATAACCTTAGAGTATTAATGGTTCTGGGAAGACCTGAATTTACAGAACATGTTCAATTATGTTTGCCTCTGTGTTTCTTAAAGGTATTTGACTTGACAATTCATTTACCCTGAAAAATTTTCTGAAAATCTATGTTTTATTAATTAGTCTTTGGGTATTAATAAAATAAAATGGTGACTCCATTGGATAGTATTTAATGTTTTTCCCCATTTCAATGGACCTATGTTTTGTAATGAGTTAGCAGAATTAGGATATTACCTGAAAGTTGGTTCAGATGTAAAGGTTGATGACACTGCTCATACCAAGATTATTTGAGAGAGAGCGTATTACTCACATGAGGGACCTGTGGGGAGACTGAGGGAGGAGCTAGCTGGTCTGGACTGGTGTGAGCAAATCAGAGGTTGTGTTTTGGGACTTCAGTGGCAAGGAGGTGAGATTGGGAAAAAGTTCCCAAGGGTAGGAGGTTTGAATTCTCTGTGTGTACCAAAAAGAAGGCACTTGTGCTTGTGTTTTATTACCAGCCTGTCCAGATAGAAGGCCAAAAGAGAAAAGGGAAGTGGGGCATAAAAATAAGTCAGTGGTCAAATACTAATAATGGAGTTGCCTCTGATGCTAGCTAGGCAACCATAGCTGTCAGCAAGTCTCGCTCCTCATTTAGAGCTGAGAGTGGTAGTGATTTGAATAATATATTTGGATATTGTTTTGGAATAGTTCTTGAGTTGCATCTTTTTTTATTATTATTTTGTTGTGTAATATTGTGGATCCAAAGGCAGCACCAGGGCCCCACAATTTGGTTAGCAGAATACGGCAACTGAAAAGAATATAGTATACTTGGGAACAAGGTTTGTGTGACTTGTTCAGGGGCAGGAGTTCATGAATACATATTTAGTCCCAAGTGCAAGTCAAAATGAAGAGAGAAATCTGAGGCAAAGTAATAAATGAGTTCAGAAGGACAATAAAAACAATAACCGTTGGGGGATAAAATCTTGAACTAAGAATTTATATGTTGCTATATAAGCTTTAGCAATAAATTGAGCCTTGATGTGAGCAAAGACAGCTGTGGTCTTAATTGAAATCTTTGCTACCTGAGAATCATGGAATTCCCAAAGTTCTTTACCCCAAAAGGGGTGGCCTTGAATGAGAAATTATTTTGTTGTCATTGTATAGATCAAATGAGTAGGGCATTGAGAATGGCCCAGGAGTGTGTGAAGATGTGTAATTTGGGTCAGTCGTTAGTCAGGGCACCCTGCAATGCCAATAAGACTGCCTGGAGTGTGACCTATTGTGCTGAATCTTGGGTTCAGTCGTTTATAAGGATATTCCAGTTCAGGGATGAAAAGCAGCAGTTCTCTAGTGAGCTCTACCATGTGTGATTGTGCTACTTCTGCTCTTAAAATATATGAACCCATTTCCTGTTCACTCAGTTGATCTCAAGGGGCTCCCCAGGTAGCCAAGGATTCTAGAGGTGACATTGTCTTCTAGCATTGTGGTACCTGGCAAGGAACTGAAGGCAGGAGGGACCGTCTCCTCCTGTAGGTAGAATATACTAGAGAGCCCACATTTGGCTCTATCCTGTAGGTGCAATCTTCATTTCAGCAAGGACGCCTCAGTGGCTGTGCTGAGCTGGTAGGTACTGTTATCACAACCCACTTTATAGTGAACAGCAGGCTGGAATGTGTCACAGGTTCGAGTCCCATGAAATCCTCGGTTTCTAAGAGGTTCTGGTGTGCAACCAGCAGCTGTTGCTCCAATATCATTTAATGCAGGACTGAAGCAAGTAGCCTTTCACAGAAGAAGCAACTTGCAGCCATCAAGAGTTTTTCAGAGACTCCAAGGAACATAGGAGGCAGTCAGAGGAGCTTTCTCCAGAAGGAATCTCTAGGAGGTACTAAAGGTTGTGTCGGCAGCATGGCCATTTGTTGTAACTCTTGGGCCTTCTGTTATAAAGGTGAAATGATCTGTGGGTGACCACATAGACCTTGGTAATGTATGTGAGTGTGGAGTAGGTTGCCTCCAGAAGCCAAAGAGACCTAATAGGTGTTAGGCCTACTTGACAGTGGTTGGTGCTGACAATGTTAACCTTTTAACTACATCAGGAATGGAGCAGCCCTCAGTGGAACATATGATGATGCCTAAGAATTTTCACTGAGATGGCAGGCCCTAAACCACAAATAGGACAATAGCCCACCCCCTCTCAGTAAGTGCAACTATGTTCTGAGAGGGTCTAGTGAGTTCTTCGCAGGAGCAAGTCATTAATGTTGTGTCATAACTGGGTGCCTGGAAATGACTAGTTTTCTCTCTCTTGGTCTCTCTCTCTCTCTCTCTCTCTCTTTTAGACTCTGTATTTGCTTTCCCATTAGTAACCTTCTGATGGGCTCATATATTGCACAGGGTATAAGAGTCTTTTCCCTGAACACTCGATAGAATGAAGGCCAATGCCTGGATGGCTGAGGCACACAGCCAATCAATTACAGAGTTAGAGTCTTTCCCCTGAACCTAGCATAAGCCATAGACTCACAATTCATTCTATGTCACAGAGATAGGTCTGAGCTGAGAGGCATGGCCCAAGGATACTTTAAGGAGAGCCCCAATTCTGTACTCATGTCCTTAAATGCAAAACATTAAAATGCATGATTCAAGTCAGCAAAATTTTAAAAGAGGCACAATAGGACTCAACAAATACAGTACAGTGCAGCATGATTCAAAATGCAAACTTGTCAGCAAGCATTCAAGCCTTCCACATACTGTGTACGATGACATACAGAGTGAACCAAAAACCAGAGAAGAAAAATCACAAAGGAGAGGTGGTCACAGCTTAGAGAATCCTCCTGAGTATGCCAAGCTTTTTTTTTCTTTTGTCACCTTACGGAAGCACAATGGTCTGAAACTTGAAATTTGGTTTAAATGTCAAGGTTGATGGCATTCCACACACCAAGACAATTTGAAAGAAAGTTTACTACTCACACAAGGGATGCTGGGAAGAGTTGATTAGGTACAGACTCTCTTGGGCAAATGAGAGGGAATGAGTTGGACCTTTAAAACAACGTGGAGGGTGATAGCGGCCAGGTTCCATCATGGGCGTTTACATTTCCTATCAGTGTCAAAGGAGGAGACACACACATGCAAGGACTTTCTTGTCAGTCTGTCTAAACATGGTGCCAAAGGGAAAAGGCAGGAAAGACTTAAAAATACGTCAGTGGTCAAACATCAAAAAGGGAGTGAGATTCTTTGTTATCACATTCCAAATTTAACAAAACATAACTGTGAGTATACTACTATTAGTACTATTTAGAGTAATAATTATTATTGTATTAGCAATAATAATGGTATTTATTGTATGATATCTAGCCTCTCCTATGTGCCAGGCAATGTGCTAAACACTTAAATACACAGTATTCTTTAACTGTCACAATCTTAACAAAATGTAATAACATTATTCCCATATTTGAGGAAGATGAGGTTCAATAAGATTATTTGGAGAGCAACAATTTTACTCAAAAGTCTTAAGGCTCAACAATTATTCACAATCATATGTTTTACTTTGTAAAATCCCTCTTTCTTAACTGAGATACATAGAAATTTTAGAAGAGGTTATTGTAATCAGTATCTTTCTCATTTGACATTTTATAGACAAGTTGAAATCTCATAAATTCTTCATTTATTTAAAATGTCTATTCATTTATAACTGTGCTTGTGCAAGTGATTTTAGTACCATGTGTGAGAAATTTGCTTAGAAAATCTACTGTGCAATATATAAAATATACATGAACACATAAAAATATGTGTATATATGTATGCACATAAATATAATGTGTGTATAGTATTTAATATGTTAATTCAAATTTATTTCATTTATTCAGGTATCCTAAATAAGAGATGAATATCAGGGAATAGTCAACACTAACACACCTAAAATTCATATTATAATTTTTGTCTTCATTATTATTGACGAGCAGACCATTCAAGAGAGATGAGGTAGTGAGGTTTTGCTAGAGTAAACAAGAATGTTATGCATTCACATTTTCTTTCTTAGGACATTTTATTTCATATTTTTGCTTAGAAGCTAAACCTTGTTTGCAAAAACGGCCTTATTTCCCAGGATAAAATCCAGGCTGTTTGTCTGCATAATATCCAGCAGTGAATGGTTAAAACCTAGCATATTTCTTGTCATTTTTCTCTTTTTTTTTTTGCATTAGTGAATATGAGTATGCTAATAAGGACATAATGACATTTATTTGCAACTGACTTTTGCATTCACTTTTTCTAGGTGCCAAGGATTCAGAAACTAATGAATATTAATTTAAAATAAATATGCTGTAAGCAAGCTATGGACTGTTTTTTATTATGTAACATGCTGAGGCCTTTACCATTGATCAGAGAGACTTGGCCTATTATTCCACTTGTACATAGATCACAGTAATGGCCCAAGAAGTCACAGAAAAATAAAAATTTGCAGAGTTTGCTTTGTATCAGTCTTATCTCTATTGTTGAATGGTAGTAAACTAGAAGGGTAGTGATTTTTGGCCAACAGAATACATTCAGACCCTTCCATAGGCTTTATAGAGTGCCAGTGGATAATGCATTGTCTTAAATATTGAGCAATATAAATGGGCCAAGTCAGTTACAGTGACACATTGATACTTTCAAAACTGATAAGACTGTTCTTCTCTCTACTGCATTTCAAATTGCAGGGTAATGTTACAGCCAGCAAGCTGCATAGGTCCTCGTCACTAAGACAAGTGTTAGGTTGATTATGTAGTTTAATAATTGACTTAATAATAAACAAGTTTTTATTAAGACTAATCTTGTTAAGTACATATTAAATATTACTTTTAGTTTCAGTTTAAAGACTAATTCATAATTGCTGACCTTAAAGACAAGCAACATAAAATTATCAGAAACTCGCAAGTATAAAGAAGACAAAAATTAGTCTGTGGGTTAATGGCAAATTCAAGAATGAAATACATGATTGCTAGTCTATGCAAGCAAAGCTTTTTTTCTCCTTTCCCCTTCATTTTATACAGTCAATCATATGTGTTTTTTACATATGACTATATGTATTGAAAAAAATCACTTTATCTTTCTATTTGAAACTATTAGCACTACCTCAGAGTCAACATTACTTGGAATGAACATAATTTCTGATATAGTGCTTTTGCTACTAAATATGTTTGCTTACTTAGGAATAAGGATTCTATTATTCAGAACACAAAATTGATCTTGTTCGTGCATAATATTCATGTTACTTTTAAAAATATTCCTAATGTTATATAACTTGTCACTAAGATAGAGTTTGGATTAAGCAAAATTTGTACAGATTGAAGTGTGTTATAAAATCAGGAAGAAAATCTGGTATATTCATCTGTTTTTCAACAGTGGAGAACAGTTTAAATCAGTAAATAAGAGCAATCAGTAAAACTATTACAATTCTCAGCAAAAAAGGATTTCTCTTGGTGCTGCTATTTATCTTGCACAAGTTTCTTTCTATTAATGGCCATTTTTTCTTCAACATTTATTCTTCCCCAGAGAACAGGCAAACAGATGTTGGCACAGCTGGGCTGGATGCAAATTTTTGTTTCTGCAGAATGGGGTTCTCTGGTACATTGAGGGCAGAGCCCTTTCTATTCTTCTGAGACTAAAGAAGTTACTTAGCTGTGTAATCCTTAATTCATTAGCTCAAGGCTAATTGATTTTAAGATCACTCAATAATTGTTATTTTTGACATTTAAAGTTATTCATTATTCACATTTGGCCAGATGTTGGAATATTGTGCTTTGATTCTTTATGAGGTGCATTATTCAAGTAATATTTTGATTGTTGAGTTTTTTAAATGAATATTGTCATACGTAGATCTTTCACACAAACTATGCTGTGACATGTGAAACCACTCACGTATAAATTTTAACATGTAGAAACATAAATGATTCATGTCTGGTTGAAATAGCAAAACAATAAAAGCAACACAGAAATACATCAATTCCTATCCATGTTTATTAGGGAAAAGCAAATTGGATGGATAGTCATGAAACTATTTTAAAATATGGTTTAACTTTATTTTTAAAGTCTATTTTCTAAAGTGGTTGTATAGTGTTGCACTTCTACCAGCAATGTACAAGAGTGTTTTTTCTATATCAACAGTACATAATGTCAGATGTCTTCAAGTTTGCTTAATGTGTATATATATATATATATATATATATATATATATTTACTATCTTAGCCAATATTATAGTCATTCAGGTATGCAATGGTAACTCATTGTGATCCACACATATTTGTGGCTGGGCATATTACCTAGGTTTCTTTCTCAGCAGGCAATTAAACCTGAATTCAATATAAGGGAAAGAATTACCTTAGTAACTTAGTAATTAATTAACTGATATCCATACCAGATACTGTGAATTACGCTTTTTAACATTTATTATGTGGTATATCTTTTAAATATTCTTTTCTTCCTCAGATAATGAAATTCCTTTCTTTCTTTAAAACACAAGTGAATTCTCACATTATTTGTGAATCCTCTCATGTTTACCACTGGTCACTGTAACTGTTTTTCATCATTTGATTTTTCTTTTTCTATAAAATTTATATATACATTGTTTTTACTTTTGAGACATTGAATTATAATGATTGTATTTGATAAGACTGAACACACTTAAACTTAATAATTTTGTCATTTCTCCTGGCTATATATTGCAAAAATATAAAAAATAATATTTTAAGAATCAATGAAATCATCTGAAATCCCATGAACTAAAAATTAACATAATTGATATTAATGTATTTTTCAGATATTATACATATATTTCATGTTAACTGTTAACCATTTCTATTTTTAGTTTTTCTGGTAATTATCATCATAACTTTACATTTTATATTTGTGACTCCTTCCTCAGTTTATAAAGGTTATAAGCATGCCATTAACCTTATATTAAAAGAGAAAGCTGTTCAGTAAGTATACATCACCTGATAAAACCTGCTCCACCATTTCCCATTTACTTTTTTTTCCCGCTTAAATATACAGAGGGTGCCAAAAAAAAATGTGTACACATTTTAAGAAAGGAAAAAACTATTAAAACTACACTGATGGTAACCACTTTAAGCACCTCTCGCAATTGCAGAAGTCAAACGTGACTTGCATTCATCTTTTGTTATCAGTGTATATTGAATATTACAATTTCAATAGTTTTTATTTCTTAAACTGTATATACATGTTTTTGGCACCCTCTGTATATTTACACAATTCCTTGCTGAATCATTATATTTAAACAAATATATTGACTTCATACTACTATAAAGGATAAAGGAATTATCATCTATACGTAAGACTATATCTCCTTGTTTAGCACTCAGATTTAAGACAAATATATTAGTGTTATCAGTTTATAAAGTTTTAGTTTGGACAATATAGATGGAAACAGATGGCTAGCTCATCTGTAAGTATGCTTAATGCTTTTATAAATACTGATTATATAAATTAAAGACAGTATAAATGTCATTACTAATATTATAATTTAAATACATAGTTCTACTGAACATGATAATGTGAGTCCATCAATAGAAGATAGTATATAATTCCATATAACTATATCAGTGAAACCTGGAAGAGACTAGTACAAGCATGAAGAGGAAACAGGTATGCTCTTTTCAAACACTTGCAATAGCTCAAAATTGTGTCATAATTTTGCTCCACATTTGCAATATTGTTTGCCTTTCTCAGAGTTTTTTTATCCCTTTCCATTTTTTATTGACAAAGTTTACATATTTTATAATAGTAAGATTTTTTAGTCTCTGAAATATACTACTAAGATTTTTTTCAGTATCATAAAATCTGTTGGAGTGTTCATCTTTCTCACACTAATTTGAACTGATTTGTAATCTCATGGCTCCCCTCTCATCATGGGCTTTTCTTTCATTGCAGTCTAATTGTAACTTGCTATTTCCTGAATCACAATTATTTAGCATGCTTATATTTCAGTTTCATTTTGATAATGTATACATTTGATTAAATTCATTTCAGAAAGATTTTGTGAGAGATAAACTTACCTGGGCCTAGGAACCTTAAAACTGCATTTATTCTGCATTCATATATGTTTACTTGCTCTAAAGTATAGAAATCTAGATTCAAAAGCATTTTGTCTCAGAATTTTGAGAGTATGCATTGATGGCTCCTAAAAGCCTGTATCACTGAAGAGAAATCTGGAGTTAAAATTATTATTATTTTATATAAAACTTTTCTTTATCAGGAAGATTTTTAGCCTTTTTGTTTATTAGATTTATTTAATTTCACTACAATACATGTCTCTCTCTTTTTCTTTAATTCATTTCGCTCAGTACATTTTTAAATCTAAAGACTCAAGTAAGTCATGCCTTATCCACCAGTTGACTTGAGTATTATAGTATACCACCTATGTGCTAAAAAATGTTCTGGATTCTGGAATTCTCACTACCGGCTATAGCCAACTAATATCCTTGCCATTATACTGGGTTGTTGGGAAAGTCATAGAAAAAATATGTCATGACTTTTCTGACAACCCAATAGTACATTGAGGAGAGATAGACAAAAAAATTTAAAAATATACAACAGATCCATTATTTAATATATTAACAGTTTAAAATAACTCAGTAGAAAAGGAAATAAGTTAAGCAGAGTAATGGTGTTTGGAGAGTCTAATGGGGGATAAAAATATATTATTAAATCCAGTAGTTAGGGTAGACCTCATTTGGGAGTAATATCTGTACAAACTTGAAAGCAGTGAGGGTTTAAACATGTAACTGTCCATGAAAAGAGCATTCCAGCCCAGCAAAAGTTTCACTACAAAAACAGGATTCAGAGCAACCTTACTGTTGTTTGACATTTAACAGAGGCCTGTGGACAGTGGGGCTGAGGCACGGAGGAGAGGAGGATACGAGGAGGTCAGAAAGACAGCTGTGCCGACAGGTTAGGGCCTGCCTCACAGGTCACTCAAAGAATGTGGCTCCTAGTTGGAGAGAGACAGGGACTCATGGGCTTTGGACACAGAAGCAACACGACCTGGTTTTAGAAGTATCATGCTGAAGCATTGATGAGAGTTGACTCTAAAATTGAATAGAAAAAGCAGGGAGACCTGTTTATCGCAATTATCCAATTGAGAGATGTGCTGATTGAGATCAGGCATGTTGCAGTGGAGGTGGTGAGATCCTGCATGTTTTTATCTTGTTCTGAAGCCAACAAAATCTTCTGATAGAATCAATAGAGACTTTGAGAAAAACTGATCCCATCTTCTTGGATAGCTTCTGTGGAATTTTTTACTTGAAATTTTCCTTTGTTTTGGTTTGAATGTTAAAATGCTCTCTCTGTTTCAAAAACTCTTAATCTCTCCTCTAGAGAGGACCGTTTGCATGTATGTGTGTGTGTGTGTGTGTGTGTGTGTGTGTGTGTCTGTGTGTGTGTTTTGTTTTGTTTGAAAATATTTTTAGTATCACCACATAACTCTAAATTCCAGTTAGTTCAATGCTACTCTGGGTGGATGAAAAGACAAACACATGTTCTAAGCTCTGGCACTATGAAAAATAATCCCATCAATAATTGTGTTAAGATTGTGTTTTTAGAGTGATTTTAGGTTTATAACAAAATTGAGAGGGAGGTACAGAGATTCCCCACATACCCCCTGCCCCAACACATGCATAGCCTCCCCATTATCAATATCATTCACTAGAATGGTACATTTTTTTTTTTTACCAAGGATAAACCTACATTGATCATTATAATCACCTAAAGTCCACAGTTTGCATTAGGGTTCACTTTGGTGTTGCACATTCTATAGATTGGGGCAAATGTAAAATGCCATCTGTCCATCATCATATTATCATACAGAGGATTTTCAATGCCATAAAAATCCTCTGTGCTCCACTTTTTTATCTCCAACTTTCCACCAGAAAGAAATTTTAAATATTTCATTACATATTGCTGTATTTTCTAAAACACGAATTTCTCTTCCCTCAAAAACAGAAGGTGACTTTGTATTTCATTGTCCATACTTTCGCTATGTGTTCTATAATAAGCATTTTTTAATTACTAGGAGGACATATATATTAAATCGACCTTAATGATCTTCAACTAGGTAGCACTGAATAATGTATGAAACAGTGATATATTAGAAAGGGTGCTCATTTCACTCCAATATTGTAAAAGACCCATTGGAGAATAAATACTAATGCAAGCCAAGGGTTTATTCATAATTGACACAACTGGTCCTTTTTAAATAGATAAAATGAATGAAGTTAACCATTTTTAAGTAAGAAAAAAAACAATGAACTGAATCATTTCATAGTTTGTATTTTAAAATATTAAAGAATATAAGCTGAAATACGTGGAATGTCATGTATCAGCTAATTGTTTGCAAAATGTAATTTTCCATAATTTTAGTTCCATAATAAAGGAATGAATTATTTTCTTAAATTGTCATTTTGTTCGGTTACACTTTAATTGACTGAAAATCATCAGCTCTCTTTCAGTGTGTGCTCTCTTATAACACAACTACATTGCATAGAAAAATTTTAAAAAGTTTTTATGAGAGAAAACTTAATTAAAATTTCATAGGTGAATCTATATCAGGTTTTTGATAATGTAGCACTTAACACACAATATGTGTTTTATTAAATAAAAATTAACAATCCATTTTGTACACTTAATCATTAAAGAAAGCATCAGCTCAAAT
This sequence comes from Hipposideros armiger, assembly GCF_001890085.2. Lineage (NCBI taxonomy): Eukaryota > Metazoa > Chordata > Mammalia > Chiroptera > Hipposideridae > Hipposideros > Hipposideros armiger. Next base: position 145,999 of record NW_017732722.1, on the reverse strand, counting down.
TATTGCAGCAAAATAGTAGAAAGGCAATCAAAACTGGGAAGATTGAAAAGAAAGTAATAATTCCAGTTATATTACCAATCTGGTATCTCATATTTACCACACTTACTTTGTCATTCCTTTTATTTATTAATTCAGTGAATTTCTACTGCCACCTACATTGCTTGGTGCTAAAAAGAGATACTACAAGACTACTCACAGACACTTTCTTCAAGGTGCTCACAACCTAGTATAAAACAAAAGAGCAACAGACATACCTACTACGGAATGCACGTGCTACTGAAGTGCTGGGGAAGGGCTTGGAGCATATACAGGACTATACCCTGACGATCAGAGGTGTGGAGTTTGTCAAAGAACACCTCTTCCCAGAAATGTGGTAAAGGCTAACTAGAAAGTGAGCACGTGGGTGACTCAGTGAGCTTTCTAGCCAGAAAAGAAGCTTGGCAAAGTCTCGTCTGCTTTGGCAAGAGAAGATTCACAGTCTGCAGACTCTGTATGTCACCATCTGTGGCTCTCTGATAGCTCATTCTTCAAACTCAGTGCTTCATCTTTTGTGCCTTGTATATTTTCAGCAACCACCTCAAGTGTATCCTCTCTCCAGCTAGTCTTTCTGTGTTACAAACTATGCTCTACGTAGCTGAAAGAGCTGTATTTTTCTTTGTAGGAGATTTAAGATACATCATGTCAATATTCTACTTAGAAAATATCCCTGACTTTCCACATCCCATAGATAAAGTCTCAAGACCTTACATTGATATTTAGCGTGTGCCTATCACTGAACTCAGTCTACAGTCTGAGTCCCTGACTAATTCCCACCTTTCCTAATACTGTGCATTTCACCATTGCTGACAACCTTTTATTCTTAACATTTGCCACACTCCACATGACTCTGCAAATGCTTGCTTACTGAGAGCAGAATCCCTTTCTCTCAGCGTTTCCTCATCCTTCACCCCTTTATCTTCTATTTAGAAATTCCTTTTTGTTCTTCAAGATCCTTTTCAAAAACATCTCAGTGAAGCATTTTCCATTCCCCTCAATGTTAAGAATGAATTAATCACACCCTTGTCTTTTCAGTCTATAAAGAATGTTGTTGGTAGTCTTACTTTGTGATACTTTCTCATTTGTGCAGGACCTCAGCCCTGATAATTATGAAACATAGATGTTATACTCCTTACTCTCAATGGAGATCACTTTTTAGGAAAAAAGACAGACATGTCAAATGATAACTGAAATACATGGGATAAAGAACCTTATAAGAATTTATATGGAGTGTTCTGGACACAGATGAAGGAGCATTTAATTTGATCTTGGGTGGAGATGGAGGAAGGTTTGGTCAGAAATAGCTATGAAAGGAAAGTGACATCAGAGCTGACTTTGCATATTTAATCATGGGAGTTACTGGTGATGATAACAGCAGAGACATGACAGACGCCTTCAGATGGCAATGACTGGCTAAATCTGAGCAGCAGCTGTCCAAATACAACAGGTCCTGTAGTCCACTAGGTTGATTTTGTTAATTTACTACCTGGCTCCTGTAGGCATATGAGGTTTCTGACCCCTACTAAAGAAGGCAGCTGTTGCCAGGTCATGATAGAAAATATACTCTGTGACAGGAGGTTAGGCATTTCATCATGAGAGCAATGGGGTCACTCAAAGTTTTGAAAAAGGAGACTGACATTATCAAGTGTCTCTTTAGAAATATTGCTGAAGGCAGTGAGGAAAATTCACTGTAAAACTTGAAGAAAATACTGCTTCCTAGGATAGGGGTCGGGAGTTTATTGTAAGAGTTCAGAAGTTCAGCAAAGAGAAATAAGAGCTTAACCTAGAGTTCTGACAGCTGGAATGAGGCAGAAGGGATACAGCTTGACAGCTGTCAAGCTGACCAATAATAGGTAAGGGATAAAGAGGTCCAGAAGAGACTGGGTTTCTGTCTTGGGCACCTGGATCGTGTCAATGCAATTAAGCTAAATAGAGGAAGAAAAATGGACAATCACATCAAATAGAAGGGGACAGAGGAGATCTACTCACACCTGTGCATCTTGCACTTTTGATTTGTATAATGTTATAGCTACAACTTTATGAAAAGCTAATTCAGTATTTTTAATCGCTGGACATACCAACATGAATTACCTTTTCTATTTATCATTTAGTTAATTGGCAGAGGTTTTTTTTTTCCCCATTATAAAAGAAAACATGTTTGGTGGACAAATGCAAGAATAACTATGGTGCGAATGCCTTGAAGTAAATTACTGCATCACAAAGAATATATACATTGTTTGATAGACAAAGATCAGCTTTTTAGGGAATAAATTTGGAATAGTGAAAAAATAAGAGCTCAGAGAGAAACCTGTAATTTTGCCCTTTTAAAAGTGAGCTTGCATGTGTGACGATACATTGTTTGGCTCCTGATGATAAGTGGTGAAAACCAGAAGATGACAGTCAAGAAGCTTTGACATCAGGCTATTGGATGAGATGTCCTTTTATCTGCTACTTTCAACTGAGAACATGATAATGATTATCATGATAAAGATTATTATGTAGCCAAATAATTCAATACCTAAAATATGTTTCATTATATGAAATATATACAATAACTTATACAGAAATGGAAATCTCAGCTTCATAAAGTAACTAATGAGGGGTTTTTTTGTGTTTTTTTTAAATAAGTGCTCTATTTTTAAATGATGTTTACTTTGCGTAGCTTTACTAGGCAGGTCTCATATTCCTGTAGTAGCAGAAAAACACTGAATTCAGAACTATACGATATCAGCTGAGTACTAAAATTGTCTCTAGTTAACTACATGATTTTAAGCAACCACTTAAATTTTCTAAAAATCCTATTTACTCATTTTATACCTTGCACTGTGTATAATTTCACTACACAGAGAGCATAAATGTTAAATATCATTAAATGTATTAAAATGTCTAGCCCTTCACTAAAGGGCTAGACAGTAAATATTTTAGGCTTTGCAGGACATTCAGTATCTGTTGCAACAGCTTGTCTCTCCCACTGAGTGTGAAAGCAACAAAAAGACAATAATACACAAAGAAATAGGTGTGGCTGTCATTACTTTACATATTTTAGTAAAGTAATAAGACTTTCCTAAAAAGGTGGCATCCTAGGTTTGGTCTTCAGGCTGTGGAGTTTGCTGACCACTGAAACAGAGCAGTGAAAAAAAGGCTTCACTTTTTTTCACTAACCCTGAGACACTATGATCCTAAATAGTGTGACTTTCAGCGATAATAGCATTTATTTAAGTACATTTATAAATACTTTCTGAAGTAGGGAATATGGGCAATAATAAAATGTGCAAAAGAATAAAACTTATTTCCTGGTTTTGGCTAAAAATATTTTGAAACTCCTTAATAACTTTTATGATTCTAATCTTTCAAAACTATATGAAACCCAAATAGCAGCAAACCATATACTCAGCCTCCTTCAGAGAGGATGTTAAAAGGTTGAATGCATTCTCTCACAACTATGTTTCAAAGGCCTTTTTTGCCTTATGTTGAAATGCAGGAATGAGCCTACAGAGACCAACTTGAACAGTTTTGTTTGGCTTGAAATGGGGGTAACTGTCTTGCGTTTATGTGGTTTCACTTTTGAAATATGACTACATTCTAGTTTTAATAAAGAAGTGTACCTGAAAAGAAAGATGCAGGGTTTTAAACATGAACCTCAAGTGACCAAAACAATGAAATACTCCAATAGTAATGTGAATGTGTACACTAGTTACTTTTAACTCACTAATAATAGTTCTGTTATGCTATTTTCTCACAAGGAAAGGTACATTTCTTTTTACAATGTATAAGATGAAAGAGTGTGCTGTGAAATTAAACATTATGATTCATGGGACTTATTAAATGTAAGAAAAGACTATAATTAGTTTTCCAGTGCCAGAGGCATGTCTGAATTTTCTGAGTGGACTATAGCTGGTTATGCGATAAACCTATAACTATGAGTCAATAAAAAATAATTGATACTTCCTCCGTCATCTAATATCTTGAGCTTTTTTATGTTATTGTTGTTGTTGATTGTAACTAAGATGGAATCGTTAAAGCTGACCATTCATCTTTTTTGAGGTTGTATGTGAAAACACGGCTGGGTGGGACTCATCTGAACCTACAGATAATTTAATTAGTCAAGTAAAATTGACAAAAATAATAAAATTAGGGAAAGTGTCATTAACAATGAACTTATTCTTTTATACGCCATGTTTTTAGACTCACAATTTTTATGTGATAAAATCTACTATTTCAATTGGAGGTGAAGTCTGACATCCTGCTCTCAGCTGGGGTTGACCTTCCCCACAATACAGTTCGAGATGGCTTCAGTCTTCTTCAGTTGTGTCATTCTGAGGCTGAAGTTGAAGGAATAGCCATTACCTAAAGAAGGCTATATCTGTGGTAATGACAGATGCACGTATACACAAGAAACGGAATCACAGGAGTCCCCTTATAGCCTTGATTCATGGTCATTTTCATACATACGCCTTTGTCCCAAACAAATAACACAGCTAAATCCACGCTCTAGGGATGGGAGAGAATGCTCTCTTCATGACGAAGCAAAAATAAGAGTGTGGATATGGGTAGAGGTGAACAATTATGGATAATTTTTCAGCCTACCACACTGGCTTGTTATGCAAACAATATGATTTACATTTTATCATGTTACTTTCTTTCAGAATTAAGAAAAGTAACAATATTGAATTTCAAGTTTGTAATTGCAATGCATTTATTTAATCTGTTCTATTGAATAAGTTAAACCTATCTTATACAATTATTAAAAATATCTTTAAAACAGGCACTTAATCTGATTAGATTATAGATGTGTTACACAGATATTGACAGTGACATTTACAATAGTTATACAGAATTAGTAGCACCGAGTCACAGGGCATGCCATCTATGAGTTCACAACCCACTGAGAAGCACTGATGTATGACTGGATGATAATGTATGAAGCAGGACACTTTTGTAAGTCCTACAATTGGCAACCTATTATGGAAATTTTGGGGAGATAATTCAGCTTTAAGAATAAGATGAAGCGGAATCTTGAAGGAAAAGTAGGACTTCAAAGGTAGTGGCAAAGGGCCCTCCTGACCAGGCCTCCCAGTGGGGAGGGTGCAGAAATGTGGGGGAGCTTGCCAGGTGCACTGAAGTGCATGTCGTGCAGGATCAGACCAAAGCACAGAGATGTGAATTAGCATCACCTGTTCTGGGATATGGAACGACTCAGTGTGGCAGCTGTTTATGTGCCTGTGATGAAAACGAATGGCTAGAAATAAAAAGAGAATAAGTGCATATAGTGCATTTCAGACCATGTGTCTTAGCCTGGGATACCCCAAAGGCAGACCATGAGATGAAGATGTGGGGGAAGTAATTTGCTTGTAAGAAAAGCACAGGAAGAAGAGAGAGGAGGGAAATATGAAAGGAAGTTGTGTTAAATGCTGGGTCACTGATGTAGCCAGCTCTCACTCATTTCCTTGAGGAACCCTCAGAGATGTCGTAGAATATAACTCAGAAGGAGCACATGCTTTTGGAATGGATGCATCAAGGGGAAAATGAGAGACAGCATGGCTGGAACTCAGCATAATTCAGACCCTTGATCCTCGAGACAGGTTTCCCCTTCACACCTCACACTCCTTCTTGGGCTCCGAGGTTGTGTACACAAGCTCCCTTTGTGCATTTGCTATGTCTATAATCCTCCTGTATGTCATTTAGTTAATATTTTTCTTCAAATCAATCTACTACTTCCTCTCCTTCTGAGCAATAATGACTATGAAATCATGATTATATTGTTAACATCATATTTTCACCAACCTTTCATTTGTTTATATATAGGGTTGCTCTGGTTGTTATCTCTTCAGCACTCTGGCCTGGTGTGGATGAGGTGAGTACTCTTCCACAGACTAGAAAATACCCTCAGATTAAAAAAAACAGGTGCAACACTGTTTCACAGATAGAAAATACCTTCAGACAACAAAACAGGAAGGCCAATGCATGTATCATCTATACAATTTCTAAATACATGTGGCCATACTGTACAAGAAGTGACAATTAAGTTCCTGAACTTGTTGCAATGGTGTTGCTAACCTTCTTTGATATCAGACAGATTATTTATTATGAACTTGTACCAACTGGACAAACAGTTAAACAAGTTTACTATTTGCAAGTGCTGAAAAAGATGAATGAAACAGTTAGACGACCTGAACTTTTCGCCAACAATTCATGGCTCTTGCATCACAACAATGCACCAGCTCACATGACACTATCTGTGAGGGAGCTTTTAGCCAGTAAACAAGTAATAACTGTATTGGAACTCCCTCCCTACTCACCTGATCTGGCTGGCCCTCAATGACTTCTTTCTTTACTCAAAGGTAAAGGAAATATTGAAAGGAACACATTTTGATGACATTCAGGACATCAAGAATAATATGATGACAGCTCTGATGGCCATTCCAGAAAAAGAGTTCCAAAATTGCTTTGAAGGGTGGACTAGGTACTGGAATCAGTGCATAGCTTCCTAAGGGATTTACTTCAAAGGTGACCATAGTGATATTCAGCAATGAGGTATGTAGCACTTTTTCTAGCATGAGTTCGCGCACTTAATTGTCTGACCTAGTATATCACATGTGGAAACACAGGATAGCATAAAAAGGCCACAAAGAAGCTTACTAACTTTAAAATAATGTTTTAAATTTCTGTTTTAAAAAGTAATCTGAAGTAAATATATAAACATTTGCAAAATTGTGTCATTGAGTACATAGGTGTTTTTTTAAATATTTTCTGCCCTTTATTATATGTTTGAAATAGTCTAGAATTTTTAAAATATATAAAATAAAATGCTTGATTGTGATGATAAGTGCTTAAATTCTACTAGTCTCTAATATTTGAACTGTATTATTGATTTTCATTATTTACAGAAACAATATATTTTAAACTCTAGTAAAATTTAAATCTAATCAGTTATTCTACAGGCTATAGCCTGAATTTATAAGATTTGAATATAAATACGGTTATAAATAAGTACAACAGAAATTTCCTTAGACCACAACAATCTGTGGGTGCAAAGAGCTCTTATAACCATCAATGCTCAAACATAATAATAACTCCCACCTGCATTTATGCAAGATCTCAGCTCTAACCACACTCATATGACCTCTGCCTTATTAGCGAGTTTTCTAAGAGGCTCTATGTTGGTGCCATAGAAGCTCTCAGTGTAAGGTTTGCTTTGTTCCTCTCACTACTCTCCAGCCTTTTTGTTGTCGGATACCTGAAGGCAATTGGGAGAAGCATTTGCTTAGGTGAGTTAAGTATTAAAAGTTCCCTTCCTTCGTTCTTCACTTGGACTCTCAAACAGCTCTGTGGGTGCTTTAGTCTTCAAGGGCTTTTTATAGCTCTCTCTGCCTTTATTCAAATCTTTTTTACAAAGATTCAGACCTACTTTGGGGAGTTGCTTAGAAACAAATACCACCACATCCTCCTTGGTAGTCTCTTAAACAAATGCTCAAAAACTTTCATTTTGTAGCAACTCAAGCAAGAAGACAAGTGGTGGGAAGAAGGAGTATGCACTACTAGTTCTTTAGTTATCCATTATCTATCTCCTGGTGTAGGTAGGCTCAACTGTGTTACTGCTTAACATGTAATAATATTAAGTATGGTAATATCTCTCTGCATTGAATAATTCAGGGAGCCTTTCTTGAAGATGGTATACAATTTGTGGACAGTGCCTTGTGATACATAAGCACTAACATAACACCAACTCTTTAGTATATTCAGGAAATACATGATTAGCGTAATGTGGTTAGATGTATTTAGGCCTGATTTACTTTCATTCTTACGAGTATTGGGGCTGATGTGGCATAATAAGCAGTATTAAAATTTTTGAAAACTTAATGCCATAGTATCTAAATTCATTATTTTCTGTAAGGCAGAAAGGGAGCTTGGAAAGCATTAGTAGGCAACTGTTTCTTCTTTATAGAATTAATGAGAGAGAATGAAGAACCCCTAATGCAAAACTAAAGATTGAATTATGAGATAACCTTTCTGAAATTGTATCATTGCTGTTTAATCATTAGCAGAACTAAATAGAGGTCTGAATTTTTCATTGAAGCTCTAAATTGAAATTATAGTATATGCTCAGAGACCATGTGAATATTTCTGACAAAGATAAGCAGTGAAATGAGTTGATGCTTCTGTTGAAAAGGGGTAAAACCACTCTACTGGTGAGGCATTTATCATCACAGGAGAAAAAAAATATCAGTAATTTTATTCCCCTTTCTGAGATTATCACTCATGACTATGGTCTCCATTATTGCAATAACAAATTGAGAAATAATATTCCCCCCAGGAAAATGTGGGATGTTTTAATGTTTTATGGCAAACAGACATTTTTGCAGACATTGCAGAAAGCTAATGTCTCCTTTAAATAGGGCTATAATTCAAAGAAAACTATGAAATGCAGCTGTAAAAAGTCAGCCAAATAAGTAAGCGTATACTTTCTAGTTTATTCCAACCACATTTTTTATTTTTGTTATTATTGTTCATTTTGTGGCTATAGTATGCAGTGCAATTTGTTTACATCACATGTCCTTGATTAGAGAGAAATTAACTATCTCTAAATAATGAGATGTATGGGTCAATACAAGGAAGGCAACTGAATGATATTTGGTAACTTCTCCACTTATATTTCACCAATATTTTATGCACTAGCCCATTCCCTAATTTACAAATATATATTGAGCAAATATTGTTTGCCAGACAATATACTACCGGCCTGGTACACTTTCTTGAACAAAGCGCACAGGATCTTTCCATCATGGAACCTAAAATTAGTGAACAAGTCTGGGGAAAGCAAGTTAAAATTAAATAATTTATAGAGAAAATCTGTGATAAAATGTCAAAGGAAAAGTAAGAGTGGATTATTTCAGAGAAGATACATTTATTTTTTAAATGTCAGTTTTCTACAGTATCTTTTTTTCTAATAAAAAGGCTATGTCATTATAATTTAGTCAGCTATATATTCATGGATTTATTGTTTAAGTCTTTTGATGTGATATATAGCATTAACTTATGAAAGTATATAAATGTATATAAACAGTTCAAAGACTTATAATGAAACCAGCACTCACATACCTAGTTTAAGAAATAGCACATTACCGGTACATGTCATGACCCCTCTATGTCCTGCCCCCAAAGCTTTACCTACCCTACCTCCCCAAAGGTTAACCATTATTATCACAAATATTTTTCTAATTCTACTGCATCTCTCCATAAGTCTACTATCTACTTCGTTAACATCACTGCCATTATAAACTATAGGAACAAAACTATAGTATATGTATTATTCAGTGATTTTCTTGTTTTGCGCAATGTTTTTGCAATTTCTCCATTTCTACATATGCAGCTGTGGTTCATACATTTTAGTGCTTCATTGTAAAAAAAATGTGTTTTTCTATTGTACCTTTTGATTGATGATGAATTGTTTCCTAGTATTTTTTGACAATTATGGACAATATTTCAGTGAATATTTCTTTCCATGTCTCCAGAGATACATGTATAATAATCATTTTACCAAGATATACTTAAAAGCCTTATTAATGAATTCCATATTCAACTTTAAAGTGCAATGAAAAATAGTTTAAGAATAGAAAACACAGACCTCCAGTGGATATTATTAACAGTATAAAGTTGAAAATTATATAAGCATCCTAAAATGTAGAAAAAAATAATTTGATGAAATTCAATACCAATTCATTAAAAACAAATAAAATCACCATACTAAAAAAAAAGGAAATATCTGATAAAAGATATCTAAATAAAAACTAAAGCAAACATTGTACTTTAAGATAGAATGTTAAAAGCTTTCCCTATGAGATCAATAATGAGACAGTGATAGCCACTATCGACATGTCATATTTTACTGGAGGTCTTGGCTAAGAAAAGGCAATAAAATGTATGGCAATTGAAAAAGAAAAGCTAAACTAATAATGTGTCCTGAATTGTTCTGAATTTACTACATAGATATACCTATTTGAAAATCATGGCATTTTTGTTTTTTCCTTTCCAACCTTTTCCCTTCTAATGGCAATGCTACATAGAAATGTTGGATCATGGACATCTTTGAAATTATTTTGATGTTCCAGAGAAAAAAAGGCTTTAGTATTTCTACTGTAAGTGTGATGTATGTGTATATTTATTATAAATGCTCTATTTTTGTGCTTATGGGTTTTCCCTTTTCTATTTTTATTGGTTAAGAATTTGTGAAAAATAGAGCTGTTCCACAAATATTTGACTGAACTTGCGTGAGAGGTGGCTGAACCTAGTATTTCTGTTATAGGAAGACTTTTAACTGTTCATAATTTTCTTTAATGGCTACAAGGCATTTCATGTTCATAATACCTTCTTGATATATTTTTAGGAAGTTGTATTTTTCAAAGTACTTATTATTTTTTGAAAGCTTTAAATATATTGGCCCACGTTATTCATATATATATATATAAATTAGCTCTTTGGGTATGTCGACTTTTTTCATTTATATTATTTATATTGTGTATATTATGATTTGTTTTATCTTTTGATTTTGATTTTGATGAATATTAAGAAATATATATTCATGTTATGCATATCAGAGAACAGACTTTTGGCTTTGTTGACTTCATTTGCTTTCAGTTTGATTAATTACCTAACCTATCTTTCCTTCTTCCTACTGTCTTTTGGTTTATTCTACTTTCCTTTAACTAATGTCTTATTTTAGATCCTTAGCTCAATAGTGTTTCATGTTTCTCAAAAGAGAGCTACTTCCTCTTAAATAAAATTGTATCTATCTCTCAGACATTCTGATACATAATGTTTTACTTATTAATTTCTTAACACTTAATTTCCATTATGGTTTTTCATTTGTAGAATTGATTTTTAAGTTTCAAAAGTGTAATTTCCTAGATTTGTGTTTTTTGGGGTTTTGTTTTGTTTTGTTTTGTTTTTAGCTGAGCCATTCTGCCACCTGTTGGCAGCTCAGCGGCAGCTCAGCTCAGGCCGGACTCGAACTGCTGTTGCTCAGAGCTCAAACCCTTGAGCGAGCTCTTAACCAACT
>NW_017732722.1:123095-128861 GCF_001890085.2 Hipposideros armiger | reverse complement strand
TATATATCAACAATTACTTTAAATGTAAATGGATGAAATGGTCCAATCAAAGATATAGGATGGCTGAGTGGATAAGAAAAAAAAAACAAAAAACTTTACACATGCTGCCTTCAAAAGACTCACTTTAGATCAAAGACACACACAGACTAAAAGTAAAGAAATGGGAAAAAGACATTTCATGAGAAAAAAAAAAAGCTGGGGTAGCAATGCTTATATCAAACAAAGAAACTTTAAAACAAAAGCTATAACAAGAGACAAAGAAGGACCCAGTAATCCCACTCAGGGTATTTATATGAAGAAACCTAAAACACTAATCAAACAAAATCTACACATTTGCTACAGCATTATTTACAATAGCCAAGATATGGAAGCAACCTAAATGTCCATCAATAAATGGATGGATAAAAGAGAAGTGGTACATATATACAATGAAACATTACTCAGCCATACAAAAAGAATGGAATCTTGCCATCTGCAACAATATGGATGGACCATAAGAGTATTACACCGATTAAAATAAGTCAGACAAAGACAAATACCATGTGACTTCAATTACATGTTAAATCTAAAAAACAAAACAAATGAGTAAACAAAACAGAAACAAATTCATAGATACAGTAAAGAAACTGATGACTGCCAGATGCGAGTGGGGTTGTGGGAATGGGTAAAGGGGGGGAAGGGATTAAAAAGTACAAATTGATAGTTACAAATACATCATGGGATCATGGGGATGTAAAGTACAGCATAGGGAATGTAGTCAATAATATTGTAATAACTTATTTATGGTTTCAAATGGGAACTACCTTTATCAAGGTTATCACTTCATGAGTTATATAAGTGTCTAATCACTATGCTGTACACCTGAAACTAATATAATATTGTGTGTCACCTGAAATTGAAAACTAAAAAAAATATATAAAAAAAACAATGAAGTATTATAATACCTCACAGCTGTCACAATGGCTATTATCAAGAAGTCAACAAATAGCAAGTGTCCCTAGTGCACTGCTGGTGGGATTGTACATTTGTGAAGCTACTATAGAAAACTATATAGAGGTTTCTTAAATATTAAAATAGAACTATCATACATAGTATCTTGCAATTCCACTTCTGGGTATTTATCTGAAGAAAACAAAAACACTAATTCGGAGAGATGTATATAACCATATGTTCATTGCAGTATTAGTTACAATAGCTAACATGACAGAAGCAACCTAATCATCCATTGATACATTTACAGATGAATGGATAAAGATGTGGTGTGTGTGTGTGTGTGTGTGTGTGTGTGTGTGTGTGTGTGTGTGTATTCAATGGACTATTAGCGAGCCTCAAAAAGAATGAAAGCTTGTCNCATAAACACAAATCTTTACACTTGTTAAAATTAACATGCCGTTGCAGTGGAACCTCAAGGTCCCCCAATGTTGGCCTTCCTTTGAGGATCATCTGACCCCTCAGGTGCTTTCACTTCAATCCAGTCCTTTCGGGATTCCGCATTAGAGTGCTGGCTCAGTGGTTTATTTGAGGAATTGTAAACTGTTATTCACAATTTTATTTATTTTTATCAGGAGAGGCTTTAATAGTATCTACTAGGCATGCTGGCATAACTTAGTTATCTATTTTCTTCTTTTGTAAGACAGAAATCTTCTGAGTCAGCCTGTATTTAAATTCATTTGCTTCATTCCCCCATTCTCATGTGTCCTGTTCATTCATTTATTCAGCAGAGATTTTTTGAGCTCTACTGTTTCCCAGGCACTATTTTGTGTGCTGGTGATATATTGTGAACATTCAAAGTTTGTCTCTGTGAAAGACAGAAAGAAGTACTATATTATAATAAATAAGACATTACTTATTGATGTGCCCTAAAAAGAAAAATAAAACAGTTAATAAATGATAAGTGAGAAGAGACGATCTTTAGACTGATGTTCATGGAAGACTTTTCCAAGGTGCTATATGAACTGAGATTTGAATGGTCAGCCTGATGGAGCCATATGTCTATTTGTAGGAAGAGTAATTCAGCCAAAGGAGAAAAAAAAAAAAAAGCACAAAAACAATGAAACAGGAAGACACAAAACATTTCAAACTTCGAGAAAGCCAGTATCGCTATGGTTGAGGGACCTTTTGGAGAACAGTCAGAGATGTGGTAGAAGCAGTAGCTAGATGCCTATGTTAGAGTATCTGTTTCTTGTTTACAAATATTAAAAGCAACTTTTCTGGATATTTCTAGCTGGCACTAAATATTCCACAGAAAAAAGGGAAATTAATTCTGTTCTATTTCTGTTACTTTTGTTTTCTGTTTGTTAAACCCCTTACCTGCTTGAATGATTACTTAAGACTATTTCTTTATTTTTTAATTTTGTTTTTATTGAAATTTATTGGGGTGACGATGGTTAGTAAAATTACATGGGTTTCAAGTGTACAATCTGTAATATATCATCTATATATCACATTGTGTGTTCACCACCCAGAGTCAGTTCTTCTATCACCACATATTTGATCCCTTTACCCTCATCTACCCCCCTCCCCCCTTATCCCTGGGTAACCACTAAACTATTGTAAATCCAAGCTTCTTGCAAGGGTCCACTAATTGTGCAATAATTTTGCCAAGATTCAGATGAGTATAGTAGTTTTGACCTACAGTTTCAGATTATATTAGACTAGAAATATTTTTTTGTTTTATTTTACTTTCTATTGATTTTGTTTTGTTTGTTTGTTTTGTGTATGTATTGGGCTATTTTATTTACAGGTACTATCTTTTATTACTAATTCTTGGTTTTGATTAGCTTCTCTTTTCATATGTGTCTCTTTTTTCTTTTACTGCAATCATTCTAAGAGAATTAATAAAGTTTACTTTCTAAAATTTCTATTTCTGTTTCTTCAATTTCCAGTTATGATTTTATGGCCTCCAATGAGAATTATAATCATTATTGCATTTTCTATTTCCCTGCATTATGTTCCTAATTGAGCAAGTTCTTTTTCTCTTTGCAACCTGCTTCTCAGATTTATGTCTTGCATTTCTGCTTGCTCTTTTCTTATATTACACTATTTTAATAGAAGCAATATCACACCTTCCATTTATTGAGAATTATAAGCAAATCTTCTCAAAAATACTTTTTTTACATTTGTATTTCAGTTCCTACTGAGGTATTATTTTCTTTAATTTTACCTGTCAGTGCTTCTCTTTACTACATCATTAAATGTGATACAGTATATTTTCATTTGCTTTTATTGTCCTATAGTTTTATATTTAAATGAAGAAATAAATATTCAAATAATTATTTTACAAATATAAAAGTTGTGATATTTGTTTGTTTTTTATTTTTCAATTACATTTGACATTTAATATTATTGTATATTAACTTCAGGTCTACAGCATAGTAGTTAGACATTTATATAATTTAAGAAGCAATCCCCTAACTAGTGTGGTCTATTCATCGTTTCTGGATATGCCTTTCTGAAAGTTTTGTTTTGTTTTGTTTTTTCCTCTAAATCTCATATTGGCATGGCCATAGTGTGACTTTGGCTTTTATCAGGGGATTTTGAGAATAAGCTTTTAGTTTATTAATGGACTACATAATTAAATTTCTTTTTTGATTGACTGAATTTAAAATCTAATTTTATGACCAAGTTATACAATAATGAGATCTGACCATTAAGTTCGTGAACTTGCTACCATGTGCTTACATTGCAGCACTATACAAACGGCTCAGTAAGGTTTCATAACCTTGGTATATTAGTGTCTCACAGCTGTGTTTGTGTTGGTGTATGGCGGTGTCTTGCTCAGTGGCATTCATTATTGTGGTTTTGTTTTTGTGTGTCATCACATGAATTTCTGAGCTTCAATGAGAACAATGAACAAACATTAAGCTTCTTTATAAACTCGGTAAGAGTGGAAGTGAAATTGGGGCATGTTAGTCCAAGTTTATGGGAATAATGCTGTGAAGGAAAGGGCAGTATACAAATGAATTAAACATTTTTCTGAGGGAAGAAAATATGTCACTGATTAAGAGAGGTGGTGGGGGGAGCAGTAACAAACAGAACTGATGAAAACATTGCAAAAATTCGCCAAATTGTGCATCAAAATTGTCTGCTGACTGTGAGAAGCATAGCAGACCAAGTAAACATTGATAGAAAAAAGTTAGGAAAATCTTAACTGAAAATCTTGGCATGAGAAAGGTCTGTGTAAAAATGGTCCTGAAGGAGCTCACTGATGAACAAAAGAAAAGGGAGTTTTTAGCCAGTAAACAAATAACTGTATTGGAACATCCTTCCTACTCACCTGATCTGACCCCCAATGGCTTCTTTCTTTTCCCAAAGATAAAGGATATATTGAAAGGAAGACATTTTGATGATATTCAGGACATTAAGTGTAATACGATGAGAGCTTTGATGGCCATTCCAGAAAAAGAGTTCCAAAATTGCCTTGAAGGGTGGACTAGGCATTGGTGTCAGTGTATAGCTTTCACTGGTCATAGCAACACACACACACACACACACACACACACACACACACACACACATATATATATATATATATATATATATATATATATATATATATATATTCTCCCTGGAAAGGGGCAACAAAAGCAAAATAAACAAATTGAACTGCATCAAATTAAAAAGCTTTTGCATAGTGAAGGAAACCATCAGCAAAATGAAAAAGATAACCTTTGAATGTGAGAATATATTTATAAATGACAAAATGATAAAGGGTGAGTATTCAAAATATATAAATAACTCATACAACTCAACATCAAAAAAAATCTGATAAAAAGATATCAGAGGACCTGAATAGACATTTTTCCAAAGAAGATGTACAGATGGCCAACAGACATATTTAAAGATGTTCAACATGGCTAATCACAAGAGATATGCAAATAAAAACCACAATGAACTAGCCTCAATGTTTTGAATTTTTTTTTGTTTTGCTGTTCTGATTTGGTGTTTTCTGCTACCTTCTCTGCCAAATCACTGATTTGATCCTCTGCTTTATCTAATCTCCTGTTGATTTCCAGTAATGGACTTTTCATTTCAGTTATTGTATTCTTCATTTACGACCAATTATTTTTTATATTTTCTATCTCCATTTTTATATTTCCTATCTCTTTCTTGAAGTTCTCACTGAGATCACTGAGCATCCTTATAACCAGTGTTTGGAACTCTGCATCTGGTAGATTGCTTGTCTCCATATTGTTTAGTTCTTTTTCTGGAACTTTGTTCTATTCTTTCATTTGACACATTTTGTTTGTTTGTTTTTTTCCTCATTTTGGCTGTCTCCCTGTGTTTGTTCCTATGTATTAGGTAGAGATGCTACATCTCCCAGTCTGAGTAGAGTGGCCTTACGCAGTAAATGTCAAGTGGGGCCCAGTGGCACAGTCTCCCTGGTCACCTGAGCTGGGTACTCCAGGTGTGTCCCTTGTGTAGATTCTGTGTGCCCTCCTGTGGTACTTGAGCCTTGATTGCTGTTGGCATTTCAGTGGGAGGAGTGTACCAATATTTGCATCATAGAGCACCAAAAGAAGAGAGAGAGCAAGGAATTGAAAACCAATTGGAAGAAATTATGACAGAAAACTTCCCTAGCCTGGTGAAAGAAATTGACATACAAGCCCAAGCCCAGATAGTACCAAACAATATGAACAAGATGAAGGCTTTCATTTAGAATTAAAGGACAGGTAAGGAGCTCCCAGATAAGAAAAAGCTAAAGTTCATCACCATTAAACCAGTATTACAAGGAATGTTAGAGGGGAAAGAAGACAAGGAGGAGGA
>NW_017732722.1:109643-114720 GCF_001890085.2 Hipposideros armiger | reverse complement strand
TTGTGGTTTTTATTTGCATTTCTCTAATGATTAGTGAGGTTGAACATTTTTTCATATGCCTATTGGCCATCTGTGTCCTCTTTAGAGAAATGTCTCTTCATATCCTCTGCCCATTTTTTAATTGGGTTGTTTATTGTTTGGTGTTGAGTTGCATGAGTTTTTTTTATAAATTTTGGATATTAACCCCTTATCCAATATATCATTGACAAATATCTTCTCCCATTTAGTAGGCTTCCTTTTTGTTTTATTGATGGTTACATTTGCTGTGAAAAAACTTTTAAGTTTGATGTTATACCATATGTTTTGTTTTTTTTAATTTCCCTTGCCTGAGGGGATATATCAGTAAAAATATTATTCATGGTCATGTCTACAAATTTACTCCCTATGTGTTCTTCTAGGAGTTTTATGGTTTCAGGTCTTACATTTAAGTCTTTAATCCATTTTGAATTTGTTCTCGTATATGAAGTAAGTAGGTTCCATTTGGAGTAAAATTCTAATTCATTAACTTTGTCTCTGTATTTTTGTATAATCTGTCATTTTGTAAGGACTCCCTCAGAACTTGCATTATTTTATAGGCTGCAGTTGTATTATTTTTCTTCCAACTGCTAAAAGAGGCATGCTTCTTACTACCTGATTGGCCTTACACTTACTATATTCCCTTATTCACAACAGTGCTTATTGTCTTTAACTTAAATAACTGAATCTCACTCTCCAGGTCTCAGAATACATGTTGCTTCATGTAACTATTATTAACAATGATAAAGGGGTGTCAGCGTTGGTAGATTCAAAAGTCAACACTGATAAGATGCTTCCAGTGTGATAGACCTATGGAAAGTGAATCATCTTTGATGGATAAGCTAAGCTAAGTATAGTAAATGTGTTTTAGGTAAATACATATACAATGTGATTCTGATTTATGATTGTGAACAAATCATAAACCTGTATTACACAAATATTACATAAATAAAAGGAAACATATCATGTAGAAATTATCACTCATTATATTCCTCTCCATTTCCTCTTCATATTTATTTTATACAGAAAATTTTCATAATATGTATTGTTTCCAAAGTTACATTTCAAATCTCAGTCAAATATTAGCTATCAAAATATGTTTCCATATCAAAATACATAAATTATGATTGAATTACTTTTTCAGCTGAAAACAATTTCTTTGAATCATAATTTAACCCACTCTTTCTGGTTCAACATTAACTTTTTCCTCTAAAATTTTGTTATTTTAAACAATACTATATTGAACATTCTAATAGATAAATCTTTCTGTATGTATTTATATTTTTCCCCTAAAAATGGTCACTATCTAAAGATTAAATAGATCAAAAAGCATATATATTTTTACACTGTCCATTAAAATGATACTAATTTATACCCTAATAGACTACAGTATAATTTTGAATCATCTAAATCATCAAAGCTTATGACTCTGATTTACCTATTAAAGGTTAATCAAATGCAAAGAAAGACTAATTCTATTATATATATATATATATATATATATTATAATTTTAAGAAAAATTAATTTTTAAATATCTTGATATTTGATATCCTTTCTCAGTACAAAATAAAATTCATGATAGCATGATTAATTTATGTAATATTTCAAATAGTTATATAGATTCTGCCATTCTAAATAAATTAGAGACATGCCAACTGGAAAAGGATAGCCAGCTTACTAGCTACACTCAGGGTTGAATTAACTTGATAATTTTACCAAAGTCTCAGGGCCTGTATTCTCAGAAATTTGACTTTGACAGGACAATAGGAGCCAATCCATATCTCAGGGATAGATTCCAATTATTTATGTGTAGATGACCATTGGATGAAAAGAGCATTGTCTTTTGTAAACATGATTGTATATATATATTATTTACATAAACATTGTTTATGTATTCCTTTCTAACTGTATACCTGTTAAGAATGCTAAGTTTTATTTTTATTTATTTTTTTTAAAGATTTTTATTGGGGAATTGGGGGGATGGGAACAGTGCTGGGGAATTGGGGAAAGGGGAACAGACAAGTTGCTGTCGTTTTGTTCTTNATTAGTTACAATAGCTAACATGACAGAAGCAACCTAATCATCCATTGATACATTTACAGATGAATGGATAAACAAATTGTGTGTGAGTGTGTGTGTGTGTGTGTGTGTGTGTGTGTGTGTGTGTGTGTGTGTGTGTATTCAATGGACTATTAGCGAGCCTCAAAAAGAATGAAAGCTTGTCATTTTTGACAATATGGATAGACCTAGAAGGTATTGTGCTAAATGAAATAAGTCAGAGAGAAAAGAAAAATACCATGTAATTTCAATATATGTGGTTCTAAAAAAAAACAAAATAAACACATAAACAAAACAGAAACAACCTCATAGATGCAGAGAACAAATTTATGGTTGCCAGAGTAGAGTGAGAGGGTAGATGGGCAAAAAAAGTAAAAAGAATTAAGAAATACAAACTGCTAGTTATAAAATTAGTCATTGGGATATAAAGTACAGCATATAGAATATAGTCAACAATACTGAAGCATGGTATCCTACATCTTATATCTTTATGCATTTTTCACAGCCCATTTCTCTCATAGTGCTTTTAAAAAATGTCATTTGCCCTGTGCTAGCCCTTCATGTCCTGTAATCTCATGTTGCCTTCTGCATTACAGGGATAAGCATAAAATTGCCCCCTGCCTTGATTATGTAATGACAGGATTCCTAGGCTTATCATCCCTTTTAGGTGTCAGTGATCAGATATGGGCTCTAATTCAGTGTGATTTGTAGAGGGACTAGATACTAAACCCAGGAAGCATGAGTGTCATCCTGGTTATCTCAGTTCTCAGTAACTTAAGAGGAAAACAACTTAAATCAAAGGAAGAGAAAAGACATTTTTGTACATGCAGTCATATTAACAAGTTTCAAATAACACATTTTAAATGATCCCCTATTGCTTTTATATTCTAGATTTACTTTATTCTCATGGCGGGTTGAAATTTTATCAGAAAAATATTATTCCCATCTGCCTCTGTTGTATTTTTTTAATAGTTAAAATAAAAATGAAATGACAATATTTTATGTAGAACTATTGTTTGTGCTAAGTACATCTTAACTATCTTTAAATAAATGAATCCCTGTCATCACTTATTTAGGACAATGCTAAATAAAAAGGGTGTCTCTGCAAGGAGCATCTTAATTACAAACCTACAGTTTGGAATGCTCACCATTGCAACAGAAAATGTAAGAAGCATGCATGAAATTACTGTTTACTTGCTCTGCTCTGTTGATACTAAGTTAGCATGTTTCACATGTTCTCCAAACTGGCAGTCCTACAGAACCTTATTGTAAATAAGGTAGAATCACTGTGTTGGAGGATAAATGTCCTTCATCTCAGCTGTCCTTGAGGATACTCACAAGCAATGTCTATTAGTTTCTATTGCTGTACAAAAACGTCTCAAACTTACCAGAGTCTAGCACAGCCGAGGTGAGTTCTGTGCAAAACTGCAATCAAAGTGTTAGCCAGGATGTAGTTTCATCTGAGACTCAACTAAGGAGAGATCTGCTTCCGATTTCACTCACTCTGTTGGCAAAATCTATTTCCTCGTGGGTATTAAAAATGTATTTTTTTTCTTTGCTGGTTTTGATTAGACGATGTTTTCAAGACCACCCACAGTTCCGTTCCTTCCCGTGTTGGATTTCCCAACATGGCCACTTACTTCCTCAAAGCAACCAAAGGAGAGCAAGAGACTTCAGCAAGATAAGTGCTACAATTTTATATAATGTAATGCCATAATCATGTAAATGTAATCAGGTACATCCTGTCACTTCTGCTGTATTCTACTAGTTAGAAGCAAATCACAAAACTCCCACACCCTTAAGAGGAGGAAACTGCCCATGAGTATGAACATCAGGGGTCAGGAAAACGGTAGCCATCTTTAGAGTCAGCCCACCACATCAATGAGGCAACTCCTTCCAGTTGTATTCACAGTCTAGTGAAAACATGTCTGGCTGTACCATTTGATACAATAAAACCTGAAGCCTGATTTATAAAATATACACATCTTAGATGTCATATTTATTCTACTTCTTAATCTAAACAAAACTCACAAAATACTATTCAACATTCTATATACTGAACTTCAATTAAATTTACTCACCTAGACGTAGAACACAAGTCTTAAGTGAAAATCACATTGAAAACACTCATCAATCTATCTTTTGAAGTATAAGAGTTAAGTCAATACCAATACCTCTGTTATATAGCAGAAATCATCTGGATTAAATGAGTGATCTTACATACCAGTAAATAGAAATAAGGAAATAAAACATACAACTTATTACTGTAATAAAATATTATAAAACTTTGAATTTACTAGATTATGAAATTTAGGTCCCTATGCCTAAATATTAGTAAGTTCTTAATAAATGAATTATCAAATAAATGTGTCTTCAATCCTGACAGAATTATGAACTCACAGATCCTGACTAAGACTGAACACAATTTTGGGGGGCCTTTATTTAAACTATGCTTTTGGTTGAATATATGACTTTAATCAGTTGAACTTCTGGATATTATTAAAAAGCTATAAAAATGTATCTATAATTTTACATTTCTTTCTATAATATTTAAAATCTAGTTATTTATCTGAATCACCTCTACTCCCAATTTCTCTGCTTTAGTGTCATCTCCCATCTGTCCTACAAGAAATGTCTCCTCTGTTTATGTCTTGAATTCCCTATTCACCCTCTACAGAAAAGTGAGCAAAAATATGTTCAATTAATGCAACTTGTTTTTGTACTCCCTTTTTATTATTATTATTATTTTTTTTTTAGCTGAGTCATCCTGCCACCTGTTGGCAGCTCAGCGGCAGCTCAGCTTGGGCCGGACTCAAACCGTTGTTGCTCAGAACTCAAACCTTTGAGTGAGCTCTTAACCAACTGAGCCACTCAGCTGGCCCTGTACTCCCTTTTTAAAAACGTTTTTATTAGTCTCAGGTGTACAAATCAGTGCAATAGTTATACTTTTTAACCCTCTCAAAGTGACAACCCACCTCCCCCAATCCACTGCCCCCCCACCCC
>NW_017732722.1:84636-106623 GCF_001890085.2 Hipposideros armiger | reverse complement strand
TGGAGGGCAGTGTCACTGGCCCTCATATGTGGGATCCGAACCGGGGCCCTCTGGCATCCCAAGCGAGTTCTTAACCATCGCGCCACTCGGCCGGCCCCAAGAATGCTAAGTTTTAATAAGTAGTATTTTTGTAGCAGGGAATTATGTGAGACATGATGGTATTTAATGAAATCTGGGATAAGACATGATGGGATAGTTCACAGTGAGTAAATGCTTAGAAAATGGCTTTCCTTTAGCTCTATATCGATAACAGAGATAACAGAGACCTATTAAAAAGGTCAAGAAGTTCAGCTCTCTAAATGACTACCTCTTTCCTTTGTGCCACGTGTTTCAAAAAGAATCATGTTTAATGCCAAGGTTTGTCCAGAATGTAATGTTTCATTTTTAAAGCAACTTATATGTAAACAGTTTAACTTCTTACTAGATGTCAGGATCATACAGAACCTTTCTAGTCTAATATTGTACACTATTGTTCTGTGTTAAAAGAATTTAGCTTACTTTACATAATTACCTGAGTAAAGTGTGATCCATGCAAGAAACATTACGGGAACTGACTTCCAAATACTATACATGATATTTTGCCACTGTTTTGGATTATATGTGATAATATCACACTTCATTAACAAGACAATCAAGAGTTGGCAGTATTGATTGGTATTAAAGCCAAGAGAGTGAAAGAGAGGTAGCTCAAATTTTCATGAGTAAAAATGGATTTATGACAAGCCTTCGGGCATAGGAGTAAATGCGAAATTCATTTCAAAGCAAACACATTAGTAAATGGTTTGAGTGACTGAAAGCCTGTGAAATGACACCTGCATAATTGATTTCAATGTTTCATTTGAATAATAAAGTCACTGACCTTGGTAATCAATGATTTATCTCTAAATTTTCACAAATAGCAGGGAAGAATATTTGTGAAATAAAACATCACACGCTACAGCAAGTTTGGGATCAAGATTATCAGTTAGTTTTTATTTCCATCCCCTGATGATTAGTGATGTTGAGCATTTTTTCATATGTCTATTGGCCATCTGTATGTCTTCTTTGGAGAAATGTCTATTAGGTCCTCTGACCAATTTTTTAATTGGATTGTTTGTTTTTTGTTGTTGTTGAGTTGTGAGAGTTCCTCATATATTTTGTACATTAGTCCCTTATCAGAGGCATTGTTTACAAAAATCTTCTCCCATTTGGTTGATTGCCTGTTTGTTTTGTTGAGGTTTGTTTGGTTTCTTGTGCTGTGCAGAAGCTTTTTATTTTGATATAGTTCCATTCACTTATTTTAACTTTTACTTCCCTTACTTTTGAAGTCAAATTCATAAAATTCTCTTTGAACCCAAGGTCCATATATTTAGTACCTATGTTTTTTTCTATACAGTTTATTATTTCAGGTCTTATGTTTAGGTCCTTGACCCATTTTGACTTAATTTTTGTACACGGTGAAGATAGCAGTCTAGTTTCATTCTTTTACATGTGGCTTTCCAATTCTCCCACTTATTGAAGAGGCTGTCTTTTTCCCATTGTATGTGTTTTTGACTTCTTGGTTGAAGATTACCTATCCATATTTATTTGTGTTTATTTCCAGGTTTTCAATTCTATTCCATTGATCTGTGTGTCGGTTTTTCTGCCAATAACATACTTGCGACAACATGAATGGATCTTGAGGTTATATGCTAAACAAAATAAGTCAGACAGAAAAAATTGAGAATGATATGATTTCACTGATATGTGGGATATAAAACTGAAAACAACAAAGGAACAAGATAAACAAATAAAGAAACAAAAACTCATAAACACAGACAATAGTTCAGTGGTTACCAGAGGAAGGTTGTAGAATAGGGTAAAGGGGATCAAATATATGGTATGAAAGGAGAACTGACTCTGGGTGGTAAACACACAATGTTATATAGAGATGATGTATTACAGAATTGTACACCCAAAACCTATGTAACTTTACTAACAAGTGTCACCCCAATAAACTTTAATTTGAAAAAAAAAAGATTATCAGTTGGAATTTACTGATTTCAGATTCAGACAGAATTTGTTACTGTATTTGCCGGCGTATAAGACGACTCGGCGTATAAGACGACCCCCTAACATTTCCACTCAAAATACAGAGTTTGTTATATGGTCAGCTGTGTGCGAATTTGCAAGTGTGGTAAAATCGCATAACAGCAAAATCGCATAACAGCCGAACATACACCCAACAGCGCTGCTGATGCCTGAACGGTATGTGGAATGAAGTGGGCGGGCATCGGGAGGCCACTATGGCACGGGGCAAGCACTATGGGCAGTCTATCTGAAGTGTACCTGGCGTATAAGACGAACCCCCCACTTGGAGGCATATTTTTCAGGGCCAAAAAATCGTCTTATACGCCGGCAAATACGGTAATATAATTTTGCAACAAAACCCATTTCTTTATTACTATAAAAGGAGTTAATATAATAAAAATGATAAAGAAACTGTTTATTCTAATTTAAAGGACCAGGCCTGATATATTCCATTCTATTTTACAGCAGTTATTGATATCTCTGAAAAATACTGTTGGGAACTAAATATATCATACTCTGAAATTATGAAAAATATAACAAAACCCAGTATTTCTAAAATCAATTTAGAAGATGATTTAGATTAAATTTTCAAAGCAGACCCAATCAATTTTAGACAATAGCATTTAATCTGTCAAAGGCTTAGGGATACAAAAGCTTGTGGTGGATGAGTTACATGTGATAAAGTTTCATTTGAAAGAAAGAGGAATTCTCAAATTCCCATCTTTGTATTCATTGATCATGTACTCTGGAAATGAATCTAGGGATTCCTATAATCCCAGTTCCATGGATAGTTATTGACTTTTAGATAGTAAATGAACACTAATTAGATAAGATTGTTCCTTATGGTAAAATAATAGCTTCAGGGAAAACAAGAACACTTGAATTGATTCATTGAGAACCAGAAGGGGATATTATGCTTTGCTTTATTTTGTACTGATGCTTCACAAATCCCTGAGAGAGGAACTAATAAAGGTGCATATGCATTTTCTTGGTTTCTCATGTATTATTAGTTATCTGATCAGTGTATTTTACTTATACTTCCTTTATAATAGTTTCTTTTAGAGTTTATCTGTTTAGGCATTGCTTGCTCAGTTACATCAGACACTATCTAAATGAAAGAATGAATTAATTAAATGAGTCTTCATAAGTTTGCATTATGTATTATATTATTGAAAACAAGGAAACTACAAAACGTAAAATATCTCACAGAGTGAATTGGTAGAGCACAATTAGACTCTCATTTCCTTGATTTCCAAAGTATTATGTCATTCCCTAAACTACATAGGGCCTTTTCTACTCTATAGAGGTTTACCAAAACACACAAAAAGGAATCATCTTAGCCTATGCAGCAGTATGATTGGAGTTTATGCCTATGCCTTGGTGGCAAACTTCAACTTTAAAAAAATAAATAAATACAATTGTGTAAAGCAAAAATATAGATAACTTAAAAATATAGATAACTTAAATATAGATAACTTAAATTTACCAAACTGCACTATAACAATAAGAGATAATTTGGACTTTTATTTCTTTAAAAATGATTTTTAAAAGAAATCCATTATGCAAATACATTAACCTTAATTTTATACTCTTTATTTAAAAAATAATATATGATTTTCTTGAAAATTTAATAACCATCATATCTAATTCTGTTGTGTGTTTCTTTCCACTATCTCTCTCCTGACACTAAAGGAAACTTTTGCCAATTACTACTGACACATTTGGCTAATTTTGACAGCATTATTACCAATATTGAAAGTATTGGGTTGTCGGAAAACTCATGACGCATGTTTGCAACAGATGGCACAAGTGCATTTTTGGAAGTACTAGAGTCATTCGCATCTATGTTATTGCTATGTCATTTGACAGCTGACAATTCTAGCTTCATACTAAAAAAAATTGAGCAATTTGGTTGAGTTTTGGAGATTTTACAACAATTTGAAGATGGAAGACCAAACTGTGCATTTTTGCCATATTTTACCCTTTTACTTCCATAAAGGGAAGAACATGCATCAAACTTGTGAAAAGTTGCATAAATTTTACAGTGACAATGCTCTACAAGAATGACAGTGCCAACGATGGTTCACAAAATTCCATGCTGGTGATTTTGATCTCAACGATGTTCCTTGGTCAGAGAGGCCCACCGAAGTTGATCACGACAAAATAAAGGCATTGATCTAGTCAAACCCACGTTACATGACATGATAGATTGCAGAAACATTGAGCATCCATCATTCAAGTGTTCACAGTCACCTGAAAAAGCTGGGATATGTAAGCAAGCTGGATATTTGGGTTCCGCATGAACTCAAAGAACTTCATTTGACGGCACATATAAACATCTGCAATATACTCATTAAACGTGAGGAAAATGATCCTTTTTTGAAGCGACTGATAACTGGTGATGAGAAGTAGATTATTTATAACAATGTGGTGTGCAAACGGTCTTGGTACCGACTTGATGATTCGCCTCAAACGACATCAAAAGCAGACATTCAACAGAGGAAGGTTATGCTCTCAGTGTGGTGGGATTTTTAAAGGTGTCGTGTTTTTCAAGCGCCTACCAAGTACCCAAGCAATCAATTTGAATGTGCACTGTCAGCAATTGGACAGTTTGAATGAATCCATCATCCAGAAACGTCCAGAGCTTGTTAATTGTAAAGGAGTTGTGTGCCATCGCGATAACATGAGACCACACACAAGTTTGATCACCCGTCAAAAATTATTGGAGCTTGGATGGAATGTGTTGCCACACCCACCATACTCGCCTGATCTTGCACCATCAGACGTCCATTTGTTTTGCTCTTTTCAAAACTCCTTGCATGGTATAACGTTCAATTCAGATGAGACTGTAAATCAGCAATTTGTTCAGTTTTTCACAAATAAAGACAGGTCCTTATATGAACGAGGAATTATGAAGCTCACTGAAAGATGGCAAAAGGTTATCAAACAAAACAGGCAACATATCACTGATTGATCTTTGTTCTTTATATAAATAAATGACCTTTGAAAAAAATAGACAAAATACGTCATGACTTTTCTGATAACCTAATAAATTGATTTGGCATTTGTATTAAGCTTTGCACATTGTTCTTATGCTGTCATACTCTAGCTCAGTTCTGTATTTTTATAATTTTTGTAGCACTCAAAAAGAAACAAAATCAAGCATGCTAGACAAAAGAAGAAGCCCAAGGTTAATACTATCATGTTATCATCTCTCTCTCTCTCTCTCTCTCTCTCTCTCTCTCTCTCTCTCTCTCGTTTCCCCCTCCCTCATTTTGCCACCTTTTTCTACTTAAACTGCATTGATTGTTTTTAAAAACATGCTTTTTCCAATTGGCATCACATGGGGTTGTGCTTAGAGGGAGCTCTAGCTCGTAACATTTCAACATACTTGCTCCAAAGAAAAGAGGGAAATTCTTTCTCCCAGTATTCATATATTACAACAAAAAGAAAAGCTCTAATTGGCCCAAGTTGGGGTTTATGTCAATTCTTAGGCCAATATCTGTGTCCATGGCTCATATCATTGTCCAGGATTGGTTCACAAGCTTATCACTGTGGTTATGTAACTTCAGTGTAACAAGAATCACACTGGTAGTAGACAGATTACTCCTGATGAGAAGTGGTGCTGGTGCATGTAGGAAAGAGAAGAGCTACCAAGAAAATGAAGCAACTAAAAGCCATTATGTCGCCAAGTATTGTTATTATTTTTCTCTATTAGAAGTTCTGAATACTTGCAGTTGTGTAAACATGGCTATTACTACAAATTTAGGAAAATAAATATAAGTAGTAGAGCACTATATTATTATCAGTAATGTACATCTAAATATCACTTCATAGTTTTCAGTGATTTAACTGGTCTTGTGTATTTAGGAATCCAGGAGAGTACTAAATACATACTGCATTCAAAATTCCTGTCCACAAATAAAAAGTAAGTCAAAAGTAACTCCTTAGAGGCTGGCCGAGTGGCTCAGTTGGTTAAGAGCTCGCTCAAGAGTTTGAGCTCTGAGCAACAGCAGTTCAAGTCCCGGCCCGAGCTGAGCAGCCACTTCCTCCCAGAAAAGAGTAGATGTGAAGACAGCTGAGGCTGTAGCTTTATTTGAGATAAGGCAGCAAAAAAAAAAAAAAAAGTAACTCCTTAGTATTTATGTCATCTTGCACAAATTACTTAAACCCACAGAGCCTCATTCATAGCAACGGTTCCAAATTCATAGATTTGCCATTAAGGTTGCATGGTCAAATATATGCAAAGTACTTGGAAAAGTACCTAGTAGGCACTTAATTAAGCTTAACTATTATCATTATCACCATAATTATGTTTAGGTTGATATGACTTAGTCATATGGTCTTTTTATCATTGTCACACTGGATTGGAAACCAGAAATCAGTACATTATCTAAAGGCTACCATAGACAGATTAGGGAAATGCTATCCTTATTTTACTAAGGTGTCTAGCAAAGTAAATCTTCCCAAATATATGGTGACTCTAGTCAGTTCCAGTGTCCCAAGAGGTTAGGAGTGTAAAATTCACATAGGGAATGCAGCAAAGGCAGAGAGAATAAGCAGACCCAGACAGAAGCTGAAGCAGAGCAGAGGAGTCAGGAGAGTAGAAATAAATAAATAAATAAAATAAAATAAATAATAATAATAATATATACTTCAGAGGATAAAACAAGAGATGAGAGTAAGCAAGGATATTGTTAGGCCATCAGATCTATTAGTTAATCCTGAATATGAATAAATTATATTTCATTTATCTCCCAGGCCACAATAATTTTAGATAGTTACAATTAGCTTTTATCCCCTGAACAGAAGAAATTTCTGTTTACAAATACACTAAAAAGCCAAAATTAACATATATTATTTCATCTGTTCTTATAGTGACCAAGATGTAGGCTAATACAGGGGACTGAATAGTGCAGTCACATATCCATTCCTGTGATAGGTACAGTCTTGGTTACTCCTTGAAAGTCCAAAGTTTTCTCTCACGTCAGAAAAGCCAGGTCATTACACTTTAGCATTTTCTACATCAATGAGTTATATATACAGTTATGCCCATATTCTTGAGAAACTACAAACTATGTTTGCATTGCTTTTAAATATACAGGTTCAAACCATTTCATTTCAAATTGCTTTGGTGACTGAACTCTGAGACTGCATTCTCCTTAGAAGAGGGTAAAGAGGTATACTGGAACAGATATCTTCTAGCCTAGAGATGGAACAGGATAGACATGGCCTAGAGATTCTGGGAGTGCTATGAAAAGACAGAACCTCCCCAAGGACACCCTGCTCAGGGTCCACCTACAGGAGTCACCCCGAAACCGATGTGGTTTATGATGAAACAGAGAGAACAATATTTGGTCTATATATACATCTAAACCTGAGGTATGCTGAAAAGACAACCATACTGAAAAATACAAGCCTGACTATATTACTAATTATCTCTATATCTCTGAGAAAGTAATTTAATCTCCCTGGTCCTTAATTTCCTAATCTCTAATGAGACGTGGTTATAAAAGATCGTCTATAGTAAACTCTCCAAATCTTCAAATCTATAAATTAGCTTGTCAAGCTCATGACATATCTAAAGAATGCTTAATATGTTATTACAGTGAACATAATTTTATGTCAGGGATTTGTTTAACTCAAACAAGCAATCATGCTATGAATTTGCTGACTTTAAAAACTGATATATGCACTCAGCTGAGACATTGAGAGTTGAGATGCGCATTCAATCATTGTTTGAAATGGGCACGGTTTTGTCAATATTGACTATTAATACTTTATGCAACTATATAACTATTCACATTTCATTAATTTTTCAAAACAATTGGCGAATTTGAAGACAAGATAATTCTCCAATTGTTTTGTAACTAGAGAAACAAAGACCTTTTTTCTCTGAATCAGGTTTTAGGTTTCTGTCTGCTTGTTTGCTTTTTCCCACTGAATATTTAACTGGAAAAATATTTCTAGGTGAAATGAATAATCTGGAGTTGATCTTATATGATTTGGATTGCTATGGCCTTTTAAGCCATGTGTAATATGATTTTCTAATGGCAATAAAATGACTTGGCTTTAAACCCTAAATCTACTTTCAGTATTATTTTCCACATGATTGAAGGCTCACTTTCTTACTAATCACATTTACTGACTAAGCCAAAAAATAGCAGGGAAGTGATGTTTAAACTGAGACAAAAAGCAAAGGATGAGTTAGCACAGCAGAGTGAGGGAAGTGCAGCCCTTTCAGCAACTTGTCCCTTCCTTTCTTGGCCTTTATAAACCCTCTTTATTTCTTGATATCTCCCTAGGTGGTAAATTTTGAGGTAATCTTCTCCTCCCTTCTTAGTCCTCCTTTAGAACCATGATTATACAACTGTAGCAACTACAAAACCATATTTTCTAGTTATCATATTTGTGATTCTCCACAATAGATCATAAATTCCTTGAAGACAAGAATGGATCTCAGTCCCCTTTGTATATCCCAATACACTTCTTTAAAATAAGAACACAATGAATATTTGTTGAATTATATAAACCTGGAAATCCCAGGGTTTCATTTTCTCTGTCAATTTTCAACTCTTTCTCAGCATATCTGACTCAGTTTAGAATTGAAGATACAAATAGGACCACTTATTTGTCCAAGTAGTTGCCCCATTTTGCATTCCCACTAGCAATGCATGAGTGGTCCAGCTGGTCTACATCTTTGCCAGCACTTACTATTATCTTGTTACTTTTAGTCATTTCTAGGAGGTGAGTAGTGGTATCTTACTGAGGTTTTCATTTGCATTTCTAATAACTGATATTGAGCATAAAGTCCATAATGTCATTTTATGAACTTTTTAATATCTACAGGATCTTAGATCATGTTAGATTGTTTATAAAATTAGCCATAATTCACATCCCTGCATGCCTCCCACTTTTTTGCAATTTAATTTGAATATCCTTCCACCAGTGGATGCAGGTTATTTCTTTACCCCTTAAATCTGGGCTTAACATGTGACTTATTTGGGGGAATTTGCCATTTGGAAATGGGGTACAAAATAAGATTGAAAAGCCATAATCAAGTGGAAAAGTAATCTCCATTTTGAAAAATCCAATGGTTATTTTTTTATTTATCTATCAGCAACATTTGACATAATTCTTCACTCTTGTTTAAAACATTCCCTCACTTTATATAATTGACTTTTTAAACACCACACTTGTTTAATTTTCTTGATCTTTTCCTGGCACTTCTTTCTCTATATCCTATCCAAAAAAACCTGTTAAATTTGGAGTGCACAGGGAAAATGTCCTTGGATTTCTTCTCTCTTCTATTGACATTCAACCTCTTGGTGATCTTATTCAGTCTCATGGGTAGAAATACCCAAGGTGTGCTGATGAATACTAAATATATATCTCCATCTCACACCTCTATGTTTGAGCTCTAAGTACCTATTTATTGCCTAAGTACCTAACAACTCCATTTAAATGCCTCCTGATTTTCTTTAAATTAACATATGCAAACTGAGTCCCTAATCATTTATGCCAAACAGAAACCTTCCCCTGTTGAAGACTTACAGATCTAAGTTACTATTGTCAAAATATCCTTGGAGTCACCTTTGATCCCTGTCTTCCTCATGAATCATATATCTAATCTCCCAGCAAATTCTGTTAGTTCTAACTTTTAGAAAGTATGTAGAATTCAAAAACCTCTCAATAACTTTATCACCCACAAAGGTGATCCAATCATTATCATTCTTACCTGTATTATTATGATAATCATCTAACTCATCTCCTGTTCTTGTCTTTATCAGTGCCTTTTTAACATAGCAGCAAAATAATCCTTTTAAATCATGGGTTATATTACAGGATTTCTCTTTTCTGGTCACTTTATAAGAGAAATATATAGTGATCTCCATGCCATTCCCCCAACATATTGCAATACCATTATCTTTGGACTGGCTTTACTTCTACCACATATCTTCATTGCTCAGTCATTCATGTTACTCATTTTTATTCCATCATAGCTTTATCAATGAGTTCTCCCTAAATAACCTATTTAAAAATGAACTCTCTTCTTCATATACTCACTCCTCACTTTCCTGCTTCATTTTAATTCTACAGCACTTATTCCCTAACACTGTACATGTATACAGTGTTACACACACACACACACACACACACACACACACACACACACACACACACATTCACTTTGTATTCACTCTCTAAAACATGTTCTCCATTATAGTAGGATATGTGTGATCAGCCATTTACTTATTGCTCTATCCCACTATCCCAAGTGCCTGGAAAAATGGTAGGTCCTCAATAAACATGTCTTGAATAACTGAATGCATTATTGTATCTAAGTTACACTATCACAGCTGCTATTGTTAATAATATAATAAGATCTCAGTTTCTCTTTGGTTTTATTTCCAATGAAGTAGACATTTTAAATGCAGAAACATAAAATGTATCTCTGAATCAGTGAACCATTAAGTCTTTCATATAATGCAGACATGGAACCTATCTCATAAATTTACTGAGGAAATCTATTGCTCTAAAATTGCAGAGGATAAGTGAAGAAAGTCAGAATGTGAACACATTCCATCAAAATGAACACAGGTAAAAAATATTGCATTGCATTTATTGTTAAAAACTAATGCACTTCAGGGCCGGCCGAGTGGCGCGATGGTTAAGAACTGGCTTGGGATGCCAGAGGGCCCCGGTTCAGATCCCACATATGAGGGCCAGTGACACTGCCCTCCACAGCTAAGATGCTGAACAACAGCTCAACCTGGAGCTGGGCTGCCATGAGTCTCCGGCGACAGCGTAGGCTGCAGCCCTGTGGCAGTGGGTTGCCATGGGCTACCGTGTGTAGCCAGCAGCCAGCGTGAGCGGCCAGCAGCCGCAGTGAGCGGCCGTCCAGAAGCCGGTGACTGATCTGCCTTGCCTGGGAAGAGCGCAATGATGGTGCCAACTTGGGCCAGTGAAGCAACGTCCTCCACAACTAGACTGAAGAACAAAAGGACAGCAACTCGTCTGTTCCCCTTCCCCCAATTCCCCAGCACTGTTCCCATCCCCACAATTCCCCATTAAAAAAAAAACCAAAAGAACTAATGCACTTCAGAGTTGAAATATTAGAATTAAATGACTAAACACATCCTCTAAATGCTTGTTTGACCAACTCAACGTGTGTACAACGCTTCCACATATGTACTAAGTTGCTTCCACATATTTTAATAGCCATGTCCAATGATATGGAAGTTGTTATCAAGTGAGATTGTACTAGACTTGTTTATCATTGCCAAGTAGCTAAACTATAATAATGATCAATAAGTAAGAGAGTAATCCAATATAACTTTTAGAATGCTTCTTCAACATATCAATGGGTTAGCCACTGTTCCACATTGACTTGTTAACCATAATGTTTGTTTTACCTAGACCTATTGCATAAAAAAAATAATTCTGGTGAAATTCTTGGTGAGGACCATGGGGAGTGTTAATGGAATCATAGAAAGAGGGAACAAGAAAAGGGCCACTTTACAGAAATGCAAAATATTTTTTCTGTTAGTAATCAGATACATATTCTTAATTTCTTAGTTTACATGTATTTGATTAAAACCACATTAATAGATATATGGTATAAATATTTAGTACTCTCTTTGTTCTAAAATGGAGTTCAGGACACTTACAAGAACTCATGAGGCAGAGTAAAAACAATTGTATAATAAAATTATTGTAAGAAAAAATAAATCAAAAACAAGATTTAAAAATATATATGTTAATACCTGGCATACATGCTAATTACTTAGAGAAAAAAGGAAAAAAAATGCTTGCTGTTAGCCTACTGTGTAGATCATTTATTAAATTTAATTAATTTTTGAAAAACAAACAATTCAGCAGCTAAATATTTATGTCAAATTAAATTATTCACAGAAATGTAATAGGTAAATTGCATAGAAGTGAGATTCTATGGGTTTAAGAGCATCAACCACAGCCCCATCATCATCTTGCCTATGGATTTTACAGAGCTTACTTTTAAAAATCACTCTTCTAAACTATGTAAAATGATAAAGATAAGATGTACATGTATAACTATTGGAAAATGGAAACAGAATGCAAAATATGTTTGGTAAGTGCTTTTCTAGTTGAAAGCAAATTATTGAAAACACAGTAAAAGTCCACAAGTTGGCCAATTAACCAATGTTAAAAAGTTCAGTCTCTGAATTTCCCTATAAGCAAATCCTTAGAGACAAAATATATTCTATTTGGTTAAAAATAAACATATGAAAACAGGATAATAAATATACAAAAACATCCAAAAAATTAATGGAATAAAGCTTTATCAAATACTTTCTATTTCTTAATAAGCTAAAAAAACCCACAGAAGAACACTAAACAATGTATTTTAAACTATTAGAATATGGGTGGTCATATGAAGAAACAGAATTATGGAAAATTTGGTCAACGCAAGTTTCTAAAAATCTTCCCATGTACCATAGCAGTTCTTAAAAAAGAAAGTAAGATAATTTCTGGGACTTCTCACTGATATACTTTAATTTCTAGTCATACTGTAGATATCTTGGGGAAGAGAAAAAAGAACAGCAAAACCTCAGCTGAGGCAAGAGACCTGGTAAAGTTTTTCATTTTTATGTTTCCTGAAGTCGCTGATAAGGAAGTACTGGCCAGGAACGTATTAGCTATGGCTGAAAATTTAATATCGGATACAGAGAAAAGTCTAGATGTATCATAATAAACTCACGTAATATAAATAAATATATTAAGGGACTTACAGGAAAAAAAATATGTAGGTCAAAGACTATAAAAATAATTCCCAAATAGAGCACACAATAAATGAAACTAAAATTAAAAAGTGTTGGGGAGATTTAATAAAAAGAAATTTCACTGAAATAAAAAGAAAAGTGTAGCTTTGTATTGAAAAGTCACACCTCAAAACAGGAAATTTGGATTCAGCATGAGAGATGTAAGGACAAATGGGGGTTGGCCTAAAGCTTATCCAGTTTTATAGCTCTCTTTAAAAAAAAAGATTACAAAATATTGAATTTAAAATTAGGTATGAAAGTAAATATTTAGAATAAGAGGAAACAATAAATTATAATTTTTGACTAATACCACAAAATCTAAAAAAATTGTATTTCAATTAATTAAATCCTGATACATAATCATCATATTTTTCTCCCCTTCATTTACTGGTAGCATTAACTTCTATTGTCTTTCATAGGATAACTATATTGCACTAGTTTGTTCTCAAAAAGGAGATGATCATATTTATTTCCATTGGTATAGGTTACTGTTTAATATTAAGAATATAGAATAATTTATTTCAACTTCTCAAGTTATCAATAATGTCATGTATCGTTTAGGACGTTTGGCAATTTTAAGAAAACATCTATTCGAGTTTGCAGCCCCTTCCCTGAACATTTGGAAGAGTGTTCCACAGTCTAGCTTCTAGCTCCATACTTTTCAAACTGCCATTTTCCTGCCCACATGATTCAGTTGCTGGGTCCCATAGAGAATATATATGTATATTGTACTGTGGCCACTGCATATGTTTCTTAATGTTTTGATGCCTGGCAGTCAGCCCACTGAGAAGTAGGATTATTCCTGGAAACAACGAGGACACCAGGACAACTGTCAATAAATTAACTACACACAAAATTGACTGTGACCACATAAATAGATCAATAAAATCAAAGTAAACCCTACTTTTGCTTAACCCAATTCCCAAAATGTCTCAGGCCACACAAACCTTACTTTATATGGCAAAGGAAAAGTCAGAGTTGAATAACTTTAACTAACTGAAGAGAAAATATCTTATTTTTCCAATTTTTCCCATACATATAGGTAGGGCCTGTGTGAATACACTGCTAGTGAGTGACCATGAAGCGTAAGTTTTATTAGCTTTATGATATGTGTACTTCTGGTGAAGGCACATCCAAATAAACAAAAGGTTTTTGACTCACACAGGCTATCAACAACTTACGTATGTGGCTGGCCTCAGACCTCTCTTAGGCATTATTCAGAACCCCAACGCAATTAAGCCCCATCTATAAGTTCTGGAAGATGAAAACATGACCTACAAATATTACAGTCATGTGCACATCATGACGTTTTGGTAAACAGGAGACCACATATACAATGGTGGTCCCATAAGATTATAATGGAGCTGACAAATTTCCTGTGGCGGCCATCATAATGTCATAAAGTGAGGCATTACTCACATGTTTGCGGTGATGCTGGTATAAACAAGCCTACTGTGCTGCCAGTTGCATAAAAGTATAGCGCATACAATTACAGGGGTAAATTATGCCCTTTAGGTTTGTATAAGCATGCTATAATGTTCACACAATGACAAAATTGCATAAAGACACATTTACCAGAACATATTCTCATCGTTAAGCAGTATATGACTATATAACACACCTGGAAACAGTTGTTATAATGGGAAGGTGTTTCCAAAATTGAATATACTCATAGAGTGTTCCTGTCTAATGTACTTAATAATAAAATTAAGCCTATAAGTAAATTATTTAAATGAAGGGCAAAAAGTGTGATTAAATATCAAGTAATTAAAAAAAAACCCTAAATAGCCAGAGAAATTATGACTACAAATGAAACATAAATACTGCACCCTATGATAAACAAGGAGGAGATAAAAATATGAAATAATTATAATTTAATCTTTCATTCCAGGGAGTCAAAGGATACTACCTATTATTGAAATATGTATTTATAAATAACGTTTGGTGGGCGGAGAAAATGGCAGCTGTGAGGAGGGCTCCCTGAGTTCTCCCCCAGAAATCGCCGCAATTTGAACTGCTGTAACTCATCAAACGAACCTCTACTCATGACACAGAGCAGCTAAGAGACTCACACGCTCATTACAGGAAGGTGGGCAGACCGGGCGAGTGGGGGAAGAGGGAGGCCAGACGCATGGAGGCGCAGCCTGTACCCACAGCTGCTGAGATGCGGGACCACAGGAGACAGATTGGAGAGTGTTCCCGCAGCTCGCTCCCTGCGCCTCGTCGCCTGCATAGAGAGCAGCAAGAGTGCAACGGTTTGCAGTCTGAGGCAGAAGCCTTGGGCCTGACGAGTGCGGGAAGAGAGAGAGGAGACATGCGTGCAGAGGCACGGTCTGCACCCACGGCTGCGGAGCTGCGGGGCCCCAGGAGACAGAGTGGAAAGTGTTGTAGCACCAGGGCAGGCTTATTTCTGTGACCACCCACCCCGTCCTGCTGGGAGTGAAACAGGAGCTCCACGGCACACAGACTCTGAGGCAAAAGCCTCAAACCGGGTGAATGAGGGAAGAGGGAAGCCAGATGCGTGGAGACACAGCCCACACCCATAGCTGTGGAGACGCAAGACCCCAGGACGCAGAGCAGAGAGCATTGCACCGGGCAGAGTGGGCTCAATCCCTGCGCCCCTGTGGTCCCTCCCAGAGTGCAGCAGGAGCTCGGCTGGAGCATCTGAGGGAGAAGCCTCAGCTCACAACAGCAGTGGAACATTTCTTTGGGTTTTTTTGTTTTGCTTTTTGTTTTTTCTCAGACAGAAAGCAAAACACAACTGCATAGATAAGAACCCACCCCTACCCTCCCTCAGAAACCTTGACCTCTGCCTTGTCAGAGCTTTAGGCTGACCCCTGATTGGAGGAGTAGGGTCAGATGACAGAGGTGCTCCTACTCCCAGGGGGTTGAGAAACTCCGTATGAGAAGAGGCTGTGGTGTGAGCCTAGCTACCCCACCCCCAGCTCTCGTGCATGCTTGAGAAGCAGGGCAACTTCAGCTGCTAAGTCATTCACAGCCCCCCCTCCCCCCTCCCCTCCTCCCCCTCCCCGCAGGTGGCTTTTAGCAGCTCTGAAATCTCTCACTCCCAACAGCCTCCAGCGGAAAGAGTGCCCCTACGATGCACATCGAGCCCTCTGGCTGCGCAGCACTTAGCGTGCCTCCGGTAGGTGAGAGCAGAAACAGCATTGACTTTGTAAAAACTACCAATCACACCTCATAACCCCACTCATCTACAATAGACCTGCATTGTCAGGGTCACTCTAGGTGCCAGGTGGCTGGCTCTGCCCCCACAATATGCAGAGGAGGTTTTGTATAGCAGAGGACAACATGGAGAGAGCTTGGTGGACATTAGCAAAGACTGGCACTGGTTGTTTTTCTGCTTTTGGGTTTTTTTGTTTGTTTGTTTGTTTGCTTTTGGCGTGCTTTTTGTTATTGTTGTTTTGGGGTTTTTTTGGTGTTTTAGGGGTTTTCTTGGTTGTTTTTGTTTTTTTCTATTCATTATCATTTTTAGTTTTTAATATAGGTGAATATATGTGGATATATGTGTCCATATATATGGGTGTGTAAATATATATATATTTTTTCTCTTTCTTTCCTTCTTTCTTTTCTACCCTCTCTCTCTCCCTTCTTTTCTTCCTTCTTTTCACTGCTCTACTTTTCCTCCTACTTTCCATTTTTCTGCAATTGTTTTTGGGGGGTGCTGCTATTTTGTTTCTCGTATTTATTCTTTTTATTTTATTATATATTTTTTATTTTGTTTTGTTTTCTGTTTGTTTTTTTGTTGTTTTGTTTTTGTTTCTTTGTTTTCTTCTTTTGTACGTTTGATATTTCTGTACATGTTGAGTGTAGGTTGTTGTTGGTTGTTTTTCACATGTGAGAGTATCTGAATTCCTTTGGTGGCTGTTGTGGTTGTGCTTGTTGATCTATTTAGCTCTAAAACCCGCTCTGCAGCAGGGCCCAGCCAAAGAGACACAAAAATCATCACACCCAGAGGCCAACTTTAGATAAAACCAGCGCATTATGGGGTTTGACCTACAAGAGTCATTCCCAAAGGGAAATCGCTACAGGCACAGGAGCCCATAGGGACCAAGCCTCATTGGAGGGGTCAACCCTCACACAGCAGCTCATAAACTGTGGACACAGCTAATCCTCACAGCTAGTCAGCCTGGGAGTCAATCCCACCTACTGACAAGCCAAAAGCAATCAAAGCTCATCTCCAACAAGAGAAGACACACAACACAAGGAACACCTCTGGTACACACGCACAGGAGAATAGGGAGTCTGAACAATTCAAATATGAAGGACATATACCACATAATCCACCCAGAAAAGACTGAGAGACCTAGGGGATCTACCTATTACATTGAAGCAAGCACAAAGAGTAAGCCAGAATGGGGAAACAAAGAAACACATCCCAGATAAAAGAACAGAAGAAACCTCCTGAATCAATGGAACTAGCGGAAATAAAGGTAAACAACCTATGGGAGACAGAGATTAGAACCCTGATTATTAGAATGTTCAAGGAAATTAATGAGGATATAAAGAAAGTTAGAGAAATCATGAAAAACAACCAGTTAAAACTAAAGAATACAATTAATGAATTAAATAACAAACTCGATGGAATTACTAGTAGATTGGATGAAGCAAAGGATCGAATCAGTGACTTAGAAGACAAGATAACAGAGATCATCCATGCAGAATTACACAAAGAAAAAAGAATAAAAAAATTAAAAATAGCTTAAGAGAGATGGGCGACATTAAGCGCTACAACATGCACATCATAGAAATGCCAGAAGGAGAAGAGAGGCAGCAAGGGATTGAGAACATATTTGAAGTAATGTCTGAAAACTTCCCTAGCCTGGCAAAGGAAATCGACATACAAGTTGAGGAAGTGCAGACAATTCCAACCAAGATGATCCCAAACAGGCCCACACCAAGACACATTATAGTGAAAATGGCAAGGGTTAAAGACAAAGATAGAATCCTAAAAGCAGCAGGGGACAGGCAGCAAGTTACTTACAAGGGCACCCCCATAAGAATATCAGCTGACTTTTCTACAGAAACTTGGCAGGCCAGAAGGGAGTGGCAAGAGGTTTTCAAAATGATGAAAACAAAAGGCATACAACCTAGACTGCTTTATCCAGCAAGGTTATCATTTAAAATTGAAGGAGAGATAAAGAGCTTCTCAGAAAGAATAAGCTAAAGGAATTAATTACCACCAAGCCAGCATTGCAGGAAATGTTAAAAGGGCTGCTTTAAGCAGAAGAAAGAAAAAAAAAAAAAACACCTAACTAATGAAGACCAGGAACACAAATAACAAAATGGCAAAAGCTATGCACCTGTCAATAATCACATTAAATATAAATGGATTCAATGCTCCAATCAAAAGACATAGGGTGGCTGAATAGATAAGAAAGCAAGACCCTTGCATATGCTGTATACAAGAGACTCACCTCAGATCAAAAGACACATACATGCTGAAAGTAAAGGGATGGAGTAAAATATTTCATGCAAATGTAATTGAGAAAAAAGCTGGAGTACCAATACTTATATCAAATAAAATGGACTTTAAATTGAAGAACATAATAAAGGACAAAGAAGGCACTTAATAATAATAAAGGGATTGATCCAACAGGAGGACATAACCCTAGTAAACATCTGTGCACCTAACAAAGGAGCTCCTAAATATATAAAACAGATATTGACAGACACAAAGATGGAGATCAACAGTAACACTATCGTAGTAGGGGACTTCAACACCCCGCTGTCACCAATGGACATATCCTCCACACAGAAAATCAATGTGGAAACAATGGCCTTAAATGACACTTTAGACCAGGGGTTTTAACTGATATTTTCAGAGCATTTCACCCCAAAGCAACAGAATATACATTTTTCTCAAGTGCACATGGAACATCTTCCAAAATAGACCACATGTTAGGCCACAAAACAAGTCCCAATAAATTTAAGAAGATTGAAATCATGTCAAGCATCTTCTCTGACCACAAAGCTATGAAATTAGAAATCAATTATAAGAAGAAACCTGGAAAGCACACAAATTAATGGAGGCTGAATAACATTCTACTAAATAGTGAGTGGGCCAAAAATGAGATCAAGGAGGAAATCAAAAGATACCTCGAGACAAATGAAAATACCATGACCCAAAATCTTTGGGATGCAGCAAAAGCAGTCCTAAGACGAAAGTTTATAGCAGTGCAGGCCTACCTAAAGAAGCAAGAAAAATCTCAAATCAACAGGTTATCCTTACACCTCAGGGAACTGGAAAAAGAACAGCAAATGAAGCCCAAAGGGAGTACAAGGAAGGAGATAATAAAGACCAGAGTGGAAATAAATAAAATAGAGACCAGAAAAACAATACAAAAGATCAATGAAACCAAGAGCTGTTTTTTTGAGAAGTTAAAATTGACAGACCTGTAGCTGGACTCAAAAAAAAAAAAAGAGAGAGAGAGAGAGAGAGAGAGGACTCAAATTAGTAAAATCAGGAATGAAAGAGGTGAAGTGACAACACACCAAAGAAATACAAAAATTTTTTAGAAATTACTATGAGCAACTATATGCCAAAAAATTTGAAAATCTAGAAGAAATGGATAATTTTCTAGAAGCATACAACCTTCCATAGCTAACTCAAAAAGAAACAGAAAATCTTAGTAGATTGATTACCACCAAGGAAATTGAATCAGAAATCAACAAGCTCCCAACAAACAAAAACCCTGGACCAGATGGCTTCACAAGTGAATTTTACAAAACATTCAAAAAAGAATTATCACCTACTCTTCTCAAATTATTCCAAAAAACCCAGAAGGAGGGAAGGCTCCCAAACTCTTTCTATGAAACCACGATCACCCTGATTCCAAAACCAGACAATGACAGTATAAGAAAGGAAAACTACAGGCTGATATCCCTGATGAACATAAATGCAAAAATCCTCAACAAAATCTTAGCAAACAGAATTCAGCAATATATTAAGAAGATCATACATCATGATCAAGTGGGTTTCATCCCTAGTACGCAAGGTTGGTTCAACATCCACAAATCAATTAATGTGATACACTACATCAACAAAAAGAAAAAGAAAAAGCATATGATCATATCAATAGATGCAGAAAAAGCATTTGACAAAAATACAGCAGCCATTTATGATAAAAACTCTTAACAAAGTGGGAATAGAAGGATCATATCTCAAAATAATAAAGGCCATATATGATAAACTTACAGCTAACATCATACTCAATGGGGAAAAGCTAACACCATTCCCCTTAAGATCAGGAATAAGACAAGGCTGTCCACTTTCCTCACTTTTATCTAACATAGTTCTGGAAGTTCTAGTCACAGCAATCAGACAAGAAAAAGAAAGAAAAGGCATCCA
The DNA here is from genome assembly GCF_001890085.2 of Hipposideros armiger. Classification (NCBI taxonomy): domain Eukaryota; kingdom Metazoa; phylum Chordata; class Mammalia; order Chiroptera; family Hipposideridae; genus Hipposideros; species Hipposideros armiger. The sequence continues at coordinate 86,403 of NW_017732722.1, read as the reverse complement.
AATCAGTAAGTAGGAAGTAAAATTGTCATTATATGCAGATGACATGATACTATATAGAGAGAACCCCAAAGACTCCATCAAAAAACCATTGGAACTGACAGACAAATTCAGTAAAGTAGCAGGATACCAAATCTATATTCAGAAATCAGTTGCATTTGAATATGCCAATAATAAACTATCAGAAGGAAAAATTAAGAAAACAATTCCATTTACAATTACTTCAAGAACTATAAAATACTTAGGAATAAATTTAACCAAAGAAGTAAAAGACCTGTACTCAGAAAATTATAAGACACTGAAGATAGGAATAAAAGAAGATACAAGCAAATGGAAACACCTACCATGCTCATGGATAGGAAGAATTAATACAGTTAAAATGTTCATACTGCCTAAAGCAATATATAGATTCAATGCAATTCCTATCAAACTACATAGGGCATTTTTCACAGAAATAGAAAATATAATCCTAAAATTTATATGGAACCAAAAAAGACCCCAAATAGTCATAGCAATCCTGAGAAATAAGAACAAAGTCAGGGGTATCATGCTACCAGACATCAAAACATACTACAAGTCTACAGTAATCAAAACAGTATGGTACTGGCATAAAAACAGGCACATAGATCAATGGAAGAGAATAGACAGCCCAGAATTAAATCCATGCATATATGGACAGTTAGTCTATGACAAGGGAAGCAAGAATTTACATTGGGGCAAAGATAGTCTATTTAATAAATGGTGCTGGGAAAATTGGACTGACACATGAAAAAAATGAAACTGGACCACCTCCTTATGCCATATACAAGAACAAATTCAAAATGGATTAGAAACTTAAATGTAAGACCTGAAACCATAAAACTCCTAGAAGAAAACATAGTGAGTGAATTTGTAGACATTACCCTGAACAATATTTTTGGTGATACATTCCCATGGGCAAGGGAAGTAAAAGAAAAATTCAACATGGGACTACATCAAACTTAAAAGTTTTTTCACAACAAAGGAAATCATCAATAAAACAAAAAGAAAGCCTACTGAATGGGAGAAGATATTTGTCAATGATGTATCTGATAAGGGGTTAATATCCAAAATTTATAAAACACTCATGCAACTCAACACCAAAAAAACAAACAACCCAATTAAAAAATGGGCAGAGGATATGAGGAGACATTTCTCTAAAAAGGACATACAGATGGCCAACAGGCATATGTAGAAATGTTCAACCTCACTAATGATTAGGGAAATGCAAATAAAAACCACAATTAGATACCATCTTACCCCAGTCAGAATGGCTATCATCAATAAATCAACAAACAAGTGCTGGCGAGGTTGTGGGGAAAAGTGAACCATGGTGCACTGTTGGTAGGACTGCAGATTGGTGCAGCCTCTATGGAAATCAGTATGGAGGTATCTCAAAAAACTGGAAATGGAAGTACCTTATGAGCCAGCAATTCCACTCTTAGGCATTTATCCAGAAAACCCAAGGCACTAATTCAAAACAATGTGTGCAACCCTATGTTCATTGCAGCTCTCTTTTCAATAGCCAAGACTTGGAACCAATCAAAATGCCCATTGTTAGATGACTGTTTTAAGAAACTGTGGTACAGGGCTGGCCAAGTGGCACATTGGTTAAGAGCTGGATTGGGATGCCAGCTCTGAACAGTAGGGCCCCAGTTCAGATCCACATGAGGGCCAGTGACGCTGCCCTCTACAGCTAAGATGGTGAACAACAGCTCCACCTGGAGCTGGGCTGCCGTGAGTCGCTGGTGA
>NW_017732722.1:55461-83926 GCF_001890085.2 Hipposideros armiger | reverse complement strand
TGGGAATGGAGTCAATGGAATTGTAATAGATATGTATGATCTTGGGGGTGATGGGGTAATGGATGGGGGAAGGAGGTTCTCATTTTGTGAGGGGTGAAAAGGATAACTGCTGCAATGAATTGTACACCTAAAGCTAATAAAAAAAAATAAAGTTTAATTATACATTCTGACCCCAACCACCTTAATGTCTTATAGTCTTCTCTTGAACTTATAAAGCATGTTTTTTATTTATTAAATTTACTGAGGTGACATTGGTTAGTAAAATCATATAGGTTTCAAGCGCACATTTCTAAATACATCACCTATATATTGCATTGTGTGTTCACCACCTAGAGCATTTTTTTCAACAGCCAAAACATTTGGTTTTGAAAAAACACTTCTGTGCTCTGAATTTTAGTGATTCTTTATGTTTCTTTATTTACAAATCCAGTGAAATTAAACATTTTGATCTTTAAAAATATCAATGTATTGTATAATTCCATTGTGTATAATTAAGTCCATGAATTTATCTATCCTTTTATCTCTATAAATGGATAGAAAAATAACAGGTATGTATTGTATTTAAATTAAATAAATTAAAAGAAAAAAAATTCAGTTCCTTGGTTGCATTAGTCACATTTCAAGCTCTCAGTCGCCATATGTGGCACAGGCAAAGATTATTTCCATTGTTGTTTTTACATTTAAAACAAAAATTTCTGAATGGTAGGGTATTTAGAAAATTTTTGCTTCCATTTTGTGGTTTTATTCAGTAGTGTTATTATGTAATTAAAAATAAACATAGATTAGGATAAAATATAGAAAGATGTTATTAAGCATATCAGGGAGGATAGCCTGTCTGAGTGTATTATTCACCCCATAGGCTGTAAAGGAAAATCAACAGATGTGAGTACATAAAGATTTTAAATTTAAATATGGAGCAAGACACATGAAAAATAGAAATACTACAACTGACAGATTAGAAAAGGATTTACAACATATTGACCAAGATCGAGTTGCTATAATATACTTAAAAACTCCAATGATTGTAAAAGACAACCTAATAAGAACACAGGTACAGAACAGGACTAAGCAATTAGAGATAAGATACAAATTACCTGTAAACATCTGAGAAGGTATTAGCAATAAGCATATATATTAAAACAATGGCTAGAGCATATCTTATCTGAAGAATGGATACATTGAAGGAATTTATTATGTTTAAACCTGAGAAGTTTGGCTAGTACAGAAAATGATACAAACTTTTTAAATGAATATTTAATAGTATTCTATAAAGTTTGAAACATGTATTTTTCCATTAACTATTTTTTATTTTAATTGTAGAAGTTCATCTGATGGGTAGGGGAGTAGTAGAGAGTAAGAAGGAATGGGAGTCTGAGGTGGGTTCTACAACCTTGTTTATGAAAGAAAGGAATCGACTGAAAAAGCTATTTCATCCTCACTGTCACTCAGCAAAAGTGCAATATGGCATATCCAAGTAATACTGAGAAGCTACTAAAAATATGAGGTTGATTTGCATAGAATGACATAGAAAAATGTGTCCAGTATTATTAAATAAAATAATAAAAATGGTAAAAAGGTAAGCTTTAGATACATAGATATATAATCATACACATTTACAGGCACATCTATATATTTGCACACACACATATGTAATGCAATTCATTTCTAAATAAATGTTTTACTGTTTGTGCATGCATATAAATATTTGTTTGCATAGGCAGAGAAGACCTTAGAAAGATAAGTCAACTGTTAATAGAGATTATTTCTGTGGATGAAGTGTTAAGAGATAAGGAGGGTGAGCAAAGTTGGATTAGGGAAATGGAATATTTGTACTTCTAATTTATATAATTATATATTGTTTAAATTGGAGAAAATAGAATGGACATTTACTTTAAAATTTATTATTGATAATGGTGAATTTAACTTGGTGCTAATCCTCAATGAATTCATATTAATAAAGCAGACAGACATGTGAACACACATAGTTTTATTAAAATCTTTCATCCTGGGGGTTGCAGGAGCTGCAGACAGGTTAGCAAGACGCTAATTGTAAAAGAACTTTTAAGCCAGGCTATGTTTTTTTTGTTTTTTTCTTTCTCTCTCAAGAATAGGAATGAAGAGATGTGCTTTACAAAGACTGTTCTGGTAATGAAATGAAGAATGGAACAGAGTTGAATAGAAGACAGAAGATTCTAAATTTGTAGAAAGAAGTCAGGACACAACAAAATGGACAGGAATATTTGTTAAGGCATCATAAACTATGGTAACAGCAGTGGCAACAGGAGAAAAGGTTCAAAAGATGTTAGAGAGTAGAGTCAATAGTTGTAAGTAAAACAAGTAGGGAATGCTTCTGGAGGCTACATATGATTAATTTTTGGTAAAAATAATTATTTAATAACTATTACACACTTATTTCTAGATTGGATTCTGTTCTGCTCAGTTATTTATTTTTAATCACTTACAAAAAGTAAATTTACAAACTCATTCAACAATTATTAAAGATTAATGTTAACCCAATCAAATACCAAGTGAACTGATAAATAAACATCTCTCTTTTTATATGAGGACAGAGTTACCACTGTTTGGGTTCCCTATTCACTAAATTATATATATAAAAAAAAATGTATAGATCGAGCATCCACAGTTTTGGCCTCCAAAAAAGCTAAAACCCACATTGCTCTCAGAGATCTCATAGAATATACCCAGGAAGATTACATATAGTCATCTTGAAAATAAAGTTTCTTGCTCCAGGGATAGTTTGTTTTAAACAAAATGTTTCAACCAACTGCAAAATTCAAGGAAAGACTGCAGCAAATTCAGTAGAAAGCATGTAATTCCAAGTCTTAGGAAAAATTCATGATCATTATGTATTTATATTAGATGTGTGAGTTGCAGTATTTCATATCCTTAGTTCAAAGATTCAAAATATTGCTATATTTTAAGTTACAAGCTGTTATTCTTATTAACTTAATTTACCCCAATATGATTTGGTAGAGATTTGTGTTTGCTCTAAAGTATATCCTTTGAGATCTAAGCAAGAAAAAATACAGTTTGCACTGATGTTTATTTAGTTATTTTTTGGAATAAGAAATTGTTTGGGAAATATGAGTCAATATATTCAGAGTTCAATTGTGCATTGGAGAATTCCTTTCTTGAGAAATACATTAGTAAATAAACAGACCTTTGCAAGTTCTATTTAAAACAAGTTATCTATCTATCTATATTTATAAAGAGAAAAAATATTTGAGTAACTGAACAAAGCTAATTTAATCTTTAACGTATTTAATTTAAACCTTTAATGGACAATTCATTCCCTAAGTTTTATTTGTGCATGCATACACTTTCTGCATGTCTGTGCTTTTGTTCTCAATTAACAGATAATTCTTTCCTTGACAGCCAGTATTAAACAGCAGAAAAAAGACACGTGGGAGCAAAGCTGAAAGGAAGCCATACTTGGGAAGAAATAATTTCCTTTTAAATATATCCTACCCTATGACAAACATGGGTCCAATATTACTCATCTAATGTTTCTGAAATTTAAAAATATTAAATTTTTAAAAACTTATGGATAAAGAGAAAAATCTACATCTGTTTCCATTTTTCCATTTGACTTTAATCAATTAAATTGACTTCTTTTATTATACAGTACAATCAGAAGGTCACTGGAGGAAGTAGTATCTTAAAATATGAACCTACCCCATTTATGAAGCACAGATGCCAGGAACTGTGGGGTAATACAACTATTTATTATTTAAGGTAAGTCAAAATACATCTGATCTAGTCTCAACTAACTAAATCAGGATGTTTCAATTACCACCTATATTTAGTGATGATTATTTATTATTTTATTTATATAGATTTTCCACATTTGAAGAGAATTAATCTTAAGACAACTCCAAATATCAAATAAAATTTGGTGAACTTAAATATAATATTTATAATAGTTTCAGGAAAATGGTTTACAAATTACAAAGCAATTATCGTGAAACAATAAAGAAACAAAGTATAAGAAATTAGTGTCATCCTTTAAGGAACAAAGCATTATGTTATTTTTTTTAAAAAAAGCTAACTACCTAAATATCTTGAATTAATTTTTCTAATTTTTGTTTTTAGTCATTTACAGCAAGGCCTACAGGTGTCAATATTTCAATTTAAGAATTGAATAAGGCACTTATTTTTATAGGATTCAAACTAGAAAAGGGAAATAAACCCAAATTGTTTGAGCTCCTTAAATCATTTTTATCAGGCTATCTCCCTAAAGGAGGATAATTTAATTTGAATAGATCAGAGTATTGACTGAGACACAGATCCCTAGGTATTTAACAGATCAATGAAGCAACTTAAAATGAAACCTATCCAATGTGATAGCATTGAACGTGGATATTTATATTTAGGACTCTTTGTCTTAGGATGGTAGAGTATTTCGAATAAAGTAATGTTTAACTTTCACTGGATACATTAAGAAAGAATATAGGAATTGCTGACAAAAATAAAGAGCAATTGTTAGTGATCATTACTATCTAATCTGAATGTAGGTCTTTTCTGAGTTACATAAGAGTGTAAACTTTCTCCATGTGATTTAAGTGGCATTTTTAAATTTTATTATAAGGGAAGAAGTGACTGTTAATAATTTTGACTCTGGATTCAAAGACCTTGGATGTATTCTTCCTACTGAATGATGCTGAGTAAATTACATACATACTGTGTCTAAGACTCAACTACTTTATCTATAAAATGGTGGTGTGATGGTTAATTCTAATGACAGTGTCTACCTCAAAGTGGAGAGAAGATTTAAAGATATAATACTTCAAGAACACTTAGCAAAGTGACTGGTAGAAAGTAAATACTTTAATAAAAAAAAAGATAGTTCTTGGTTTTATCAATGGTTTCTTTTTTATATAACTCCTCATCAAGCCAAAAATATGTCAAAAATTTTCATCAACTGACTCACTGATTAGTCTTTCTTGTTTCTGTTAAAAATGAATAAAAGCTAATAAGTAATCTGTTAGAGTAAACATGTTATCTAATTAATAATTCATATTAAAACAATACAATTGTATCTCTCCAACAGCCTTGCAAATGCTCCTTATGCCTGCCTTCATTAATCATGGGAGTCATTCATTCATTCATGCATTCATTTGTTCAGCAAGTGTTCCATTGTCTTTTTTATTGCAGAACTCAGCATTATTCTGACACAACCAGCCCCTCAATTATTGTGTTTTATTTGTCTTTCACTCAAGGTGCTTAGCCACTGCTCACCTCCAAATGTGAATGTGAAAAGGGTAACATGGTAAGAATTAGGAAGTGCTCAAGTAATTCAAGGACTTGTCTATTAGTCAGGCTAGCATGGAATTGCTGTTGGAAAGCTTGTAATTGCTGATGGAAAGATATGGGAGTCCAAATCTGGTGACTTCTATACTGTCAGTAAAACTTAAGACTAGAATTGGCTGAAAGTAAAGGTGGTATGAGATTTAGAGGTGGAAATAGATGTGATGTTAAACAATGTTCTTTGAAACCGGAAGAGTCACATCACTATTATTAGGATGGGCAGGCAGTTTGTTTGCCCAGTTGATTGCATGTATGTCTCAGAATAACTCTAAATATCAGTTGCCAGAGCTGTGGAATACTCAGCTGCATAGTTGAAGACACAGAAAAAAACAAAAACAAACAAAAAAACAAACAAAAAACAGATGGCTGTGTGGGTGAATTATGAAAATTGTAGGACAGAGAGAAAGTAGCTAAGGGTTTTTGGAAAACGGTACTTATAACAATGGACTACTGACTATGTGCTGGATAAAGAGGAAAAGGAATGCAAGGAGAAATTTACTTATGGATAAAAAATAGATTGGTAGGGTCAATGATAAATAAGTGCTGCTGAGGGTGAACTATAGTGCATAAGGCTGAGATTTACTAATTTAGAAGTAATGAACTTTCTGCTCATCCAGAATAAAAAGTATACACATCAAGTCATGCTAAAATTGAACTTATTTTGGGGTAGGCATGAGTCCTTTAATGAGGTCAATGATTTAACTTATAGATTGGAATGTTTCATCAAAAATTAGTTATTATATAATGATACCCCCACGGAAAAATTTCTTATAAAAAATTACTAAGACTTAAAATCTAGTACTGCCTGTACTTAATGTATGATAGTATGCACCATCAAATACATTGTCCTGCTATACCAAAATTCAGTATATGGAAGCCAATGAAACACCTGGTTATCTTCCATTAAATATAACCTCTGTACACCTGAAACTAATACAAAAAAAAATAATCTCTCTATTTGAAATAATCACATCATTAAAAAACAATATTACATTTAGAACATCAGCATACATCCTTATAACTCAGAATGATTTCTATGCAGGTTTTTTGAAGCTATATAAAGTACTTTAAATTATATATTCATGAAGTGCAAGAATAAACAAATATGGATGAATCTATAACTTATCAGGAAAATCCAGCTTTTAAGGCAAAAACATCTAACACTGTGGAGATAAAATATTGAAAAAATGAAAGAATAAGCAATCATAAAGGGGACACTGAATAAATATAGGTAGTTCTTACAGTATAAGTATATGAAATACTATAATTTCCACTAACCTTCATATGAAGAAAGTAGCTATTTGATGTTGGCAAAATGTCAACCTGCAATATAGCAGTGTTTCAGCTGTGCAATAGCAATTTATGTTTTCTTTAGAAGTGAAATCTTTTGTTAGAGATTTGAAGGAAGAGGAAAAAGAAAGGACCCAGAGACAAGAGAATGCATGGGATAGATTTGATAACTCTGTGAAAGCTTTTGCTTTAATGTTAATTTCTGCTACTATGAGAAGGTTATTCGCAATGACACAAACTTTACTTTCTATATTTGTAAGAGTTATACTATGGTATGTATTTATTTGAAAAGGGCTGAATGGGCACTTCCATTCTGTCTCTGAGACTGCTAGAATAAAAGGAAGCACTTTGAAAATAGATAAGGTTGGAAAAGACTAGAGAATTCCAGGAGACCTAAGTCTATTACAAACCCTATCATTTTATTCAATGCTGCCAAATGATAGATGCTTCCCCAGGATAAGAAAGTATTTAATTTGAAAGAAACACTCAAATATCTAGAATCAATTCTACTCCAATGAAATATTACCTTTTTCTTTTGTGTTAAGGAAAAGACAAGGCAAAATAATTGGAACAACTTTCTTTACTCTGAGAGAAGCAGGCAACAAATGATACCACAAACTCCCTTGACAATACCTCAAGAAAACAGTTTTATCAATGAATCCATACCTACTAAAATGACCCCATTCTCCCATCCCTAGTTAATAGACTAGCGACATATATGGATGGTGGATGAAAACTCTGAGAGGTGCCTTCTAATTAAAAAAAAAAAACAGAAATAAAATAAAACAAAAAACACGAGAGGCTTGTGAGCTCTTCTCCCAAAATAAGATACTAAAGATACAATTTAGACACTTCTTATTGTGATCAAGTTCTCTGCCCCAACACCAAGTGTAATGTGCTAAACACATCTTGTGGAAGAACAACTTGACAGATTAAGTAACAACAACAACAAAACAAACAATCTAACTTAAAAAAGGACAGAGGACCTGAACAGACACATATCCCATGAAGACATACAAATGGTCAACAGATATATGAAAAGATGCTCAACTTCACTAGCTATTAGGGAAATGCAAATCAAAACCACAATCAGATACCATCTCATACCTGTTAGAATGGTTATTATCAACAAGACAAGTAATAACAAGTGTTGGAGAGGTTGTGCAGAAAAAGGAACCCTCATACACTTCTAATGGAAATGTAAGTTGGTGCAGCCACTATGAAAAACAGTATGGAAGTTCCTCAAAAAATTAAGGCTAGAATTACCACATGACCAAGCAATCCCTTTGTGGGTATCTAACCAAAAAAATATGAAAACATTTGTCCATAAAGATATATATACCCCTATGTTCATTGCAGCTTTATTCACAGTGGCCAAGACATGGAAACAACCGACGTGTCCTTTGATAGATAATTAGATAAAGAAGATGTGGAATATACTCATCTATACAATGGAATATTACTCAGCCATAAAAAAGATGAAATACTGCCATTTGCAACAAGCATGGATCTTGAGATCTGCATGCTAAATGAAATAAGTCAGACCAAAAAAGTTGAGAACCATATGACTTCACTCATATGTGGGATATAAAACTGAAAGCAACAAATGAACCACACAAACAAACAAAGAAACAAAAACTCATAGACAGACTACAGTTTAGTGGTTACCAGAGGGGAAGGGGGAAGAGGGATTGTAGAAGAGGGTAAAGGGGATCAAATATATGGTGATGGAAAGAGAACTATCTCTGGGTGGTGAACACACAATGCAATACATAGATGATGTATTATAGAATTATACACTTGAAACCTATATAATTTTACTAACGAATGTCACCCCAATAAATTTAATAAAAATTTTTAAAATGTAACAGTTCTTTCTCAGATGTTGTATCTGTTACTCTGTCACTCGTGGATGTGTTTAAATGGATGTTTCCTGGCCAGTAGTAAATGTGTATGCCTCTGGATGTTACTGATGGGAGAACGACTTGGGTTATTTGTGTTGAGTCTGGTGCTCTTGATTCACCTGGCAGTGGGAATACAAACAGAACCTACTCAGCACTGTTTCTAAAAACTCTTTCAAATCCATTGTTGTTTGGTTTTACATATTTTAATTTTTATCACTGGGTAAAATTCAGCATATGTTACATGATATGCATTTGCCTAGATCATTATTTCTGTATCTATACATTTTTATAAAGCTTGATATTTCCAGGTGCTAATACACTTTGTTTTTTAAGTACAGGGAGCATCAATCTGGCTTTTGTAAGAAAATAGCTTTTGTTAGCATATTTACATATTTGCCAACCTTTCCACTTGATTCAGCATTTCTCTATTTATGTAACTTTATTACAGGACTAGTATTTGCCTTGAATAAGTTAACTTTTTATTTGAGCTGTGAGTTTCAAACTATGCAGTTTAATGGTTTGGACTTTTAAGAAAGAAATTTCAAGATAAACCTAACCCCTACTCTGCCATAATTCTTAGCTCAATTATTTTTCACTGAAATTATTGATGCTGCAGTTAAGGAGAGGGAGCTTAGTGTTTGCATAAACAACATGTTCTCATTTTACTACGGAATAACGTAACATTAGAGCTACTTTTTTGAAAAAGGAATTTAAAATATTACACATTAATTAGAAGCAGAAAAAGACCCATGAAGCATTTCTCCTTGCACCCAGCCAGCTGTACTCTAACTCAGGTTGCAGGGAGGAGGGAGCTTCTATTGGAACTCAAAACAACTAAATGAAAGCAAAAGCTATAGGAGGAGCCAAATTTTGAAAGAGGGGGATAGACTATCTGGGTGCTTTTTGGAGAAGGAGGGAAAAGACAACTTCAAGGTAGGTCTTATGTTCCATACTGGAAAGAAGGAACTTCCTTCAGAGGCCAGACTGGGAAATATTCTCAAGGTATAAAAGTTATATCACATTTTTGATACTTCCTTTGCAAGTTTCTCTTAAAAAGCTTGAAGTCACTGAAAAACCTTAGGTCTAAGTCATTGTCACATTAAACTGATTTATTCGCAACTGCTGATTCATGATATAATAGGATTCCAGTGATTTTAGTTTGTGTCAGTCCTACAACAAATTTGGTTTTATTTCCCATTTTAAGACCTACTTAAGATAATGGAATAAAGAAATTCTTTGAATACTTTAAAACATCACCTTATTCTACTGTAGTCAAGCATTGGCAATAGAGCATTTGTGGAAATCCTGAGTGTTGAAACTCTGTTAATCACACAAAATTACATTTATTTTTTCTAAAGTATTTTATTGACTAATATGTGACTTCTCGAGCTTCCTGAGCATCTATGGAAGCAGACAAAATAAAGGCATTGATCGAATCAAACCCAGGTTACATGACACGAGAGATTGCCAAAACATTGAACATCCATCATTCAAGCATTCACGACCACCTGAAGAACCTGGGATATGTAAGCAAGCTCGATATTTGGGTTCCACATAAACTCAAAGAAGTTCGCTTGACAGGGTGTATAAACATCTTCAGTATGCTCATTAAACATGAGGAAAATGATCCCTTTTTAAAGCAACTGATAACTGGTGATGAGAAGTGGGTTGTTTACAACAATGTGGTGTGCAAACGGTCTTGGTCCCAACGTGATGATTCGCCGCAAATGACATCAAAAGCAGACATTCATCAGAGGAAGGTTATGCTCTCAGTGTGGTGGGATTTTAAAGGTGTCATGCTTTTCCAGCTCCTACCAAGAAACCAAACAATTTGAATGTGCACTGTCAGCAATTGGACAGTTTGAACAGATCTATCACACAGAAACATCCAGAGCTTGGTAATTGTAAAGGAGTTGTGTTTCATCACGACAACGCAAAACCACACACAAGTTTGATCACCCATCAAAAATTATTTGAGCTTGGATGGGATGTGTTGCCACACCCACCATACTTGACTGACCTTGCGCCATCAGATGTCCATTTGTTTTGCTCTTTTCAAAACTCCTTGCATGGTATAACTTTAAATTCAGATGTGGCTGTAAATCAGCACCTTGTTCAGTTTTTTGCAAATAATGACAGGTCCTTCTATAAATGAGGAACTGTGAAGCTCACTGAAAGGTGGCAAAAGGTTATCAAATAAAATGGGCAATATATCATTGATTGATCTTTGTTCTTTATATAAATAAATGATCTTTGAAAACATAGACAAAATACATCATGACTTTTCTGACAACCCAATAATTAAATAGTAACTGCTTACATACCACAGTATATCCTATATCTCACAATCTAATATGGTGGGAATCACATGTTATCCACATGTTGAGTTTTGTGAGATTATTTTGGGAGTTTATGCAGCCAAATGTATAATGGTCAAATGTCAAACTGTTCTTCAGATAAAGCCTAGTAAAAATCCAGAAGAGCTAGATTTTGTGTTCCCCTAGACTATAAAAAGACAAAATCTTTGTAATATTAACTATGGAACATTATGCCAAAATATAAAAGGAGTACATAAAACCTCCAAAGATGTTCTGTTAATTAAATAATACAAAGGTTTATGTTTTATCGAATATTAAGATTTTTAGCAATTCCTCGTATTTTACCATGATTCAGTATTATGTCTAAAACGACATTAAGATTTGCATTCATTCACCCCCAAAATAATTATAGTTATCAGCCACCTTCCAGTCATGGTTTTAGGCACTAGGAAAATAGCAATGAAGACAGTAAAGTTTTAAATCTCAGAAATTAGAAGTATGTGGGAGCCTTATAATAAAATAGCTTATAAAATAATGGATGAGTCCTGTAATATACTTATACTGTCATTTATCCATGTTAATGTAGAGATATCAATATCCATCCAATGTTTTTAGACAAAATAAATAATATGAGCTTATGCAAAATTCTTAGTGCAATGTACATTGTATATAAGAATGGTAGTTTTATTTACTAGAGCAAATGTTTACTAAGCACCTACCCTGTGTTAGGCACCACACACAATAATTAATTCTCATCATGACCCTGTGATGTAGGTATTTTCATTCCTATTTTGAGATATGGAAAGTATAACTCTTACCCATTACAAGATAGCTAAGAAATGACAGAAGTTAGACTCAAACTTAGTGTTCTTTAAAAGCAAATACAGTGTTCTTTCTACTATACCACATTATCTTCTTTTCTCTGTTTGGATATGAGAGCATTTAGTTGGGAAATGTAGATTTCATTTGACATTAGGATAGCACTTTAGAATATGTTATCCTATTTTTATGGATACTAAAATAATTTGGAAAATATTTTGTTAGGCTATTTAAGGGTAAAGTTCTCAATATTTATTTGTTTGTTTGTTTGTTTGTTTGTTTGTTTGTTTTACTTTCAGTACTTTGAATATGTCATCCCATTGCCTTACAACCAATTTTATTTTACTGGTGATAAATCAGCTGTTCTTATTGGGGTTACTTGTGAGTGAAGAGTTGGTTTTGCTGCTTTCAGTTTTCTCTTAAGTTTGGCTTTCAACATTTGGACTGTGATGTACCTGGGTGTGGAACTCTGTGTTTATCCAGCCTGATAATCTTGGCTATACCCATCCAAACTAGAGTTTCCATAAGATCAAGCTATGAGGTGTGTGGATGAGAGCTGCCACAGACTCTGTCTCTTCTTAACAAGATTTAGTAGATTTTCTTGAACAAATGTTTCTCCATCTTCTACATGCACTTAGGAAAGTGTTTAGAATCTTTAAATGATATTGTTATTATTTCCTCTACTTAAATGGGTGTTTTGTTGGGGAGAGGGTCTATCAAGCTCATTATCTTCCATTTCAGAAGCTCTGTCCCCTCTAGACTAAAACTGAGGCACAATTTCAAGACCTTCACAAAATCTATATAGAGTTACATTAGAAAATTCAGGTGGCATATTTAAATCCTGTTATAATTTTGTTATTGTAAATGGAAATCAATGGGGTTTTCACAATTTTCAAACCTTAAGGACAGAGATAATTCTCCATTTGCTTTTAAATTTTCAGTAGCTGGCATCTCATACATGTTCAATATATTAAATGTTATATGTTTCATTACTGAATGAATGAGGTTGTTGTATTCTAATTATTTTCTAATATTTATTTTAATAGAGTAAAAACTGCATGAGAATAAGTGTATATGCTTCACATATTTGCTATATTCTGATATTAACTCATTCTTTAGCACATAGCGGACACACAAGACCTCTCTATTTATTACATCATTGAATGATGGATAATAGAGGCTCCCTGACCAAGCAAACTTGTTCAGCCAGAACAGTCTTTCTGAATTAAACCCTCGATGTTGGACAGAATAGCTGATCTAAGACTAGGCATTAATTTTAGAAAAGCGATGTAAAAGGGATTGCTAATAATGTTTGAAAACCATTTCTTGTTTCGGTGGATGTTGCCAGACAGACTGTCAGATTGCATCAATGAAACTTCTTGTTCTCTGAGCCAGGTGGAAGAAAAAGATGAAAAGAAATAGAGCTGTTCTCATTCCTGATCAGGGCTGGGTACAGTGCCAATTCCTGTTGGATGTTGTGGAGACAATTTTTGAAAAGGCATCTAATAAAATATTATAACTATAAAAAGTTCTAATTTGTGTATTAGGAAAGTAAAATGAGAGTTTCCTTCTTTAGTTCCAGTGGAGTTACCAGTAGACTAAAAATAGAATAACAGAAAACAAGTATGACTCAATTCAAAAGTAAAGTGCTAGACTACCTACAGAGTTCCATAAGAGAAAATGGCTTAAGCCTAATTTTGCAATACTTAACCAGCAGCCAGCTTAAGAGTAGTGTAGTAGATTGTAGGTTCTCCTTTTTCTCTTTTTTCTAGTCATAAGGAAGGCAAAAATAACTTAATTCCCTTGAAGCACAGCAAAGTCATGTTATTAATTCTAACCAACTTTCTGCATGAGATATTGGCATGAAGAATTCCTAGGCTGAAGCATGGAGAAGCAGTGATGAGACCTCCATGTGCTTCTTTTCCTAGCACATGAGGATGCTGCAAGTTCCAGATGGTACAGCTATATCATGAGAATGTCTCCATTACACTGGGTCCCTGAGTGTCTATAAAAACAGAACACCTTTACATCAGTGTAAAATGAACTAACAATATAAGTGAAAAATAATTTGCCAATATATTAAATTTCAAGATGTTACCACAGCATAAACTGTTTCATTCTGATTAACACTAGTATAAAATAAATGAAATTAAAGTGACTGAAAAGTAAATCCCTTTAAGGAAATGTATTGATCTACTCATATGAGACAGCATAATAATCACCCGGATTTCATTTGAGGCAGAGGGACTTCAAGGGTAGCAAAATGAAAGCCTGGCCGGTGTCATCTGAATCCTGGTAGGATACAGAGATACTTTAAAAAAGGAAGCAGGGAGGTAGCTGAAGTAGTTTGTTAAAGGAGCAAGACTGAAACTGACTTCCAGAAAGGCCAAGTAAGCACATGTATAAACTTGTTCTCCCTTAAAATTAACACAAATATAGACAAATTAGCTAAAATTAACCTTTTCAGAACTCTGTAAATTAACCAATGCCACAGAATAAACTAAAAATAATTTATCCAAGTGACAATACTTGGTAATACAGTAGAGTCTGTGACATTTTTAACTTGAGGTATTCCTACCCACCCCCTCTCCCATGTCACTGGTGTGGTAGCAGAGAAAAGCCATGAGTCCTTTAGCCAAAGAAGATGACGTTCTTCTTTTGAAGTTCCATTAAAAGCACCACCCCCAGTGCATAGTTAATATTTTGTGCAAACTTTCAGATTGCTGTAAAAACCCTATTCTTAGAGTGTGGTGCTTATTTCATTTCTCATAGACCTCATATCAGCAGAATAGGGTGAGCCAACTTCCAGGGTATTGTTGCAACAAAATAAAATAACACCACTGCCTACAGCTGAGATTTCAGTTGGAGTAGTTTGACCAGGAACTTAAAGGAGAACTCTGAAGAACCAGATAATAATAGGGAACTTGGGAAAGGTCCAATATATACCTGGGGATCAAACAGATTTGGTACAAGGCTGTGTGTATGCCCAGGAAAAACATGAGAAAGAAGAAGGCTGACATTGAGACACTGCACAAGCAGACAGTAAAAAGTTAAGGCTGTCTTTTAAGCTGTTTAAAGATTGAAAGTGTTCTTCTCATGCAGATCTGTTGCAAAGGGTAGGAAACCTATAGGGGAGGTAACTAAATAAATCATCTGACTAATCATTGGCTCAACACTAAAGTATAGTTACTTAAGTGTGCTCCAAAGGAAGCCAGGTTTAAAAATGAAAACAACAACTTAACAACAACAAAAACTACTAGCTAATAAAGAGCTCACTAGCCACAGGGAATACAGAATCTATAGAATTTGTTCAGGAAAGTTGATAAACTACATAATAAGCAGGAACAATGGAGTGAAAGAAGATTTTTTTAAAAAGTAACAACAAACCTTGGAGTAGGGGGTGAGGGGAGTTGAGGCCCTGACACCAGAGTTGTTATAATATGTTAGCTAGAATTTCCAGTGTTCAACAAAAATGATTATGAGACATGAAAAGAAACAGGAAACTATACCACATATACATGGGAAAAAAATAAAATATTTCTGAGAAGGCTCATATTTTTAATCTAATATAAAAAAAACTCTAGATAAGCTTTTATAAACACGTTAAAAAAACTAAAGAACCATGTCTAAAGAAGGCATGCCAATAATGTCTCACAAAACAGACCATACTGTTAAAGAAATAAAACATAAAAATTAACCATATAAAATTCAGCAGTGGAAAATACAATAACCAATTATATATTTACTACTGTGGCTCAACAACAGAGTCCATGAAGCAGAAAAAAAAAAATCAGCAGACATAAAGATAGCTCAATAGAAATTATCCAAATTGAGAAGTAAAAGAAAACTAATGAAGAAAAATCAACAAAGGTACATTGACCTGTAGACACCATAAAGCATTCTGACAATATGTACAGTGAGACCTCCAAAACTAACACAAATATAGACAAAATATCTAAATAAAAAGAGGTAGAAAAAAATATCTGAAGAAATATTGACCAAAAACTTCCAAATCTGGTGAAAAATTTTACTTGACACATTAATGAAGTTCAAAAAAGTTCAAAAGGGATTTATTCAAATTTATTTACATCTAGACACATCATTGTGAAACTGACAAATGTCAAAAACAAAGAAAAATTTGAAAGCAGCAAGAGAAAAACTATACCATGTACAACTCATCCTCAATAGAAATATTAGGAAACTTGAAGGTCAGCAGACATGAAGAGGCCTATCTTTAAAGTGTTGAAAGGAAAAAACTATCAACCAAGAATTCTATATCCAGCTAAACTCTCTTTCAGAAATGGAGAAATTAAGACACTCATCAATAAAAATAGAAAGTATTCATTACTAGAGCAACTGCCCCTCTAAGAAATACAAGAAGCCTTTCAGGATAAAAAGACAGGCCACTAGCCAGTAACTTGAATCCACACAAATAAAATAATTTGATAAAATCCATCACCTTTTATGATAAAAACACTCAACAAATCAAGACTACAAGGGAGGGCTGGCTGAGTGGTGCGTTGGTTAAGAACTGGCTTGGGACGCCAGAGGGCCCCAGTTCGGATCCCACATGTGAGGGCCAGTGACACTGCCTTCCACAGCTAAGATGCTGAACAACAGCTCAACCTGGAGCTGGGCTGCTGTGAGTCACCAGTGATGGGTAGGCTGCAGCCCCTGTGGCAGTGGGTTGCCATGGGCTATCGTGGGCAGCCAGCAGCCAGTGTGAGTGGCCAGCAGCTGCAGTGAGTGGCCGTCCAGAAGCTGGTGACTGATCTGCCTCACCCGGGAAGAGCACAATGATGGTGCCAACTTCGGCCAGTGAAGCAATGTCCTCCACAACTAGACTGAAGAACAAAAAGGACAGCAACTTGTCTGTTCCCCTTCTCCCAATTCCCCAGCGCTGTTCCCATCCCCCAGTTCCTCAATAAAAATTTAAAAAATCTTAAAAAAAAAGACTACAAGGGAACTCTTTCATATGCATAACAGGCACCTAGGAAAAACATACATTTAACATTACATATAATGGAAAAAGACTTAAATGCTTTTCCTCTAAGGTCAGGCACAAAACAAATGCCCATTCTAGCAATATCTACTCAGCATTCCATTGGAGGTTCTAGTCAGGACAATTAGACAATAAAAAAAATAAGAGGCATCCATATCGATAAGGAAGAATTATATTCTCTTTATTTGAAGATGGCATGAATATATATACATATATATTCATATACAAATATATACACACACATATATACACACATATATGATTTTCTCTATATATTATATATTATATGTACAAAATCATGTATATATAAACACAAAATTTTGTGTATATATCTATGCTTTTATATAAAATTATGTGTATATATATAATATATAATATATATATATATATACACAAAATCATAAGAAATCTACTATAACATGATTAGAACAAATGAGTTTGGCATCTGTTGAAATGTCTTGCTAACAGTAGCTGTTCAATAAATTTCAGGTTAATATAATTAAATGGAGATAAACATATGACAGATCAGGGCTTTATAAATGTGTGTTACATTCTAGTTACCAAGTTAAATTAGATTTTAAATGAATGTTATTGTTCAGATACCATATTTATTTAAATATGTGGTAGCAATTAATCCAGGTTTAAAGTTTACACTGCCGTTAATTAATGTAACACATTTTAGAAACTAGTCTCAATGTCTAAAATTGCCTAAAAAATACTTAGAATAAATAAGAGAAATTACTTAGAATAAAGAAGAGAACATTCTAAAAAAATACTTGAAAAAAAAGAGTTTGACAACATGGCAGGATATAAGAAAAACATACAAAATAATTGTACTTCTATGCTCTAGTGATAAACAATTTGAAAATGAATTAATTAAACCTCATTTGCATAGGAGCAAAAGAAATAAAATACCTAGGAATAAATTTAACAAAAAAATGCAAGACTTTTACACAGAAAACTACGAGACATTGCCTAAAGAAATAACAACTATATAGAGAGACACCCTGTGTTCCAATTCTGGAACTCAGGGTTTTAAAAATGGCAATGATTGCCCAATTTATCTTCAAATTCAACACAATTCTTATCAAAATGCATTTTTTTGTTTGTTTATGTTTTTGTTTTTTGTTTTTGCGGAAATTGGCAAGCTATCCCTAAAGTTCATATGGTAATGCAAGGGACCCACACATCTGAAAATTTTTGAAAACAGAAGAAGAAAGTTATAGGACTCACGTATCCTAATCTCAAAATTTGCTGCAAAACTACAGTAATCAAGATAGAATGGTATTAGCTTAAAGATATAAATACAGATCAATGAAGTAGAATTGAAACTCAGGATAAATACTTACATTTATTATGATCAAATTGATTTGTCACAGTGTTCCAGGATTATTTTATGGGGGAAAGAATAGTCATTTCAAAAATGCCCAGTTCTTAACAAGGAACAGTTCCTATTACCAGATCATAATAAACAATGCTTATACAGCAGGATTCCATTGCCACTACCTCCTGAAACAGACATCTGCAGTCTTCCCATTACATGTGTTCACAGATGGGATAAGAATAGCAGGAAGAGTAAAATGTTCAATGGGGTTGACCACACCCACTGCTAGTAAAACAACTTGGTGTTCTGGCACCTTTGAAGTTAGTTTAATCTGGCATCAAGGATTATTTTCCTTTGAAGTGCTGAACACTTCACATTCAGTTAATTATAGTGGTAAAGCATACTATTTTTTCCGTTTACAAAATCTTGTGCCTAATGCCCAAGCATCAGCTTGGTAGGCTATGAAAAATACAAATTGCTTTTTCATGAGGGTCATCTGGCAATCCTACTGTGATGAAAAGATTTGTCTTCTCTGTCTTTAAAGAGCAGAATACAAAAAAAAAAAAAGAGGGAGTATGCATCAATAAAAATTTATGGTTCACAGGCTATTTCTGAGCTATCAAAAACTTCTCTTGCAAGAGGCATGCCCTGGAATTATTTAAAACACAAATTACTTGCCTCACATTGGACTCACTAATAAAGAAGCAAATACCTGCAGAGATAGGAGATCTTGATTTTGCTATTATATCACATTACTTTTATAATTCTTTCTACTTTCTCCTTGATAAAACCTTTTATTTCCCCGTTAACAACAACTTCAAAAAAAAAAAATCATGTCTCTATTCAATGTAGTCTTTTTCACTTTGTGCCCTAATTGGTGTGCTTCTATAAAACTTTGAGTTAACTAATTAAAATCATTATATCTCTAATTTACTCTCATTTAAACTTTTTTTCTTGTTTATATTCACTCTTGAAACCACTAAATTTAGGGGCCTTTGTGTCCACTCTCTACCACTCTTAATAATGCTACTGATAATCTACATGCTGCTAAAGCAATTGGTCAATTCTCAGTTCTCATTTTAGTTCACATTTAAGCAAAATCTGATGTAGCTGATAAATATAATATCCCTTCTTCAACTAAATGTGATTCTTTATTGGTTCTATTCATACCTTCTGAGTCTTTGTCCCAGTTCTTCCATATGTTCATCTGCAATTGCTAGAGCAGCTAGTCTTTAGTCTTCTGGTCCCTAAATGCACTTCCTAGGTAGGCTGATCCAAACTTATTGCTTTACATCTTATATATCATCTGGTAACTCCCAAATTTATATCTTTAACCCTGACCCATTTTTGTAACATCTATGTCCAGCTCTTCATATGGCATGTTCACTTGAATGCCTTATAAAAATCTTAAAGACAATAAATGCAAAACCAATTTCTGAATGATCCCTACCCAAATCTGATTCATCTCAGATTTTCTATAGTTCAGTAAATGGAAACACATTTCTAATTGCTCAGTCAAAACAACTAGGGTTATTTTTTAACTTTTCTTTTACCATAACAGCTGATATCTAACTAATCAGCAAAACCATTTTCCTATATTTTCAAAATATACCGTATTTCCCCATGTATAAGACACACCCTTTTTTGAAAAATTTGGGGTCTAAAAACTGGGTGCATCTTATACAGTGGTTGTAGATTTTCTTTACTTGCATTTCCCACAAATGATGAGGAGTTGTATGAATTTTATGATGAATAAAACTTGAGTTCAATAACTTTATGTAATACATTTTTTTCAAATTTTGGGCCCCAAAATTAAAGTGCATCTTATACATAGGGATATATGGTATCCAGAATCCAACCACTTCTCTCAACCACCAATGCTACCATCATTATCAATGTTATATTTCATCATATTTAATATAATAATATTCTATTAATAATATGCACCTAACTTCTACCCTAACACCTCTAAAGTTTCTTCTCCAAACAACAGTGAAAATTACATTCCACATATTATACCATGTCAACCTTATGCTCTGTACTTTCCAATTGATTTTATTTAGAATAAAATCAGAGGTAATTTACATGGCTTCTTAGGCCCTATGTTAACTAGCACCTACTACACTACCTTTCTAGTCTTATCTCCTGATATCCTCTTCTTTATTCACTCAACTCTACCTCCATTGGCTTTATCACTAAGCCTCCCATATACTAGCACACTGTATCTCAGAGCCCCATTCCGCTGCCTGGAATAATACCCTCCCCTAGATGTCCATATGGCTCATACCATATCTGATAAACAAATAAAAAAATGATTGCTTTTGTTCCAGTTCTCAAAATTTGGTCTATGAAACATACACATAAAAGAGTCCATATTCTACTTTCCCCTCAAGACTTACAGAGTTGGAATTTCTAGGACTGTGATCCTGGAAACTATACCTTAATATACCCTCTGAAATGATTTTGATGCATCACAAATCTGAGAACCACTGATGGAGAATTTTAGCCAGATTCAACATAACAAACATAACAAACTTATTTTCACATGGGAGAAAAGTTTCAGAGGTTCTGAATCCATATGCGCATTCTTTAGCCTCAGACTTGTACAATTTGGCAGTAAAGGAGATGAGGGTTATAGAAGAAAAGGCAAATAATTTATGAAGCTGATTAACTGGACTACTGTTCCTGGGTCTAAAGGTAATATTTTAATATATTCCTTTCAATTTCCAGTTTCCCATGAGATAATACCAATTGCCAAAATCTTAAAAAACCCATATAACAAGCAATGCAAATAATTATGTCTATAGCATAATCAGGAGAGAGAAAACACTAAACTTTTACACATAAATGGAGAAGTCAATGTATATGTAAGTGAAGGAAAAACCTGAAATCACCAGAGCTAGTTTCAGAGCACATGCCAAACAGGCAGTCAGAGAGAAACTGTGCAAAGAGTCAGGATCCTAGCATAAGCAAAACACAGATATAATCACCCTCAGAAAGAGAGAGTCTCAACCTGTGCCTCAAATACCAAGAATGAATCTTAGATCAGATGGATCAGACCAGTGTCTACTAAACAAGGATTTAAAAGTAAGTGGGACCAGTGGAAATAATCTTGGAAGGCAATGTTTTATAAGGAGAAGAAAATGCCTTGGAAGAAGGGAGAGGTCTTGGATGATCAGTGGTAAATTTTTAAAAAAGGAAGCAAGTGGGGCCGGCTGGGTAGCGCGATGGTTAAGAGCTCGCTTGGGATGCCAGAGGGCCCTGGTTCGGATCCCACATATGAGGGCCAGTGACACTGCCCTCCACAGCTGAGATGCTGAACAACAGCTCGACCTGGAGCTGGGCTCCATGAGTCGCTGGCAACGGCGTAGGCTGCACTCCCTGTGGCAGTGGGTTGCCATGGTCTACCGTATGTAGCCAGCAGCCAGCGTGAGCGGCCAGCAGCCAGCGTGAGCGGCCAGCAGCTGCAGTGAGCGGCCGTCCAGAAGCCGGCGACTGATCTGCCTCGCCAGAGAGGAGCGCAGTGATGGTGCCAACTTGGGCCAGTGAAGCAACATCCTCCGCAACTAGACTGAAGAGCAAAACGACAGCAACTTGTCTGTTCCCCTTCCCCCAATTCCCCAGCACTGTTCCCATCCCCCCAATACCCCAATAAAAATCTTTAAAAAAAAAAAAAGGAAGCAAGTGGTAAATTTAAAAAAACTTTTAAAAAAAATTTTCAAAAAAGGTACAAATTAAAAATTTTTTAAAACCAAGTGTCAAAAATTAGTAGACCCCTCACCCCCAAACAAAACAAACAAAACAAAGCATCATCTATTAATGGGAAGCTTTACTGGTTAAAAAAAATAATCAGAGAATTTAGCAACATAGGAATAGGGGACAAAAACAAGTTTGATTTAGATATTTTCCTAAACATCTAACATATCAAGGACTCCATGAAACCAAAGGAGGTGAAGTCCACACATTGTTTAGTAGAAGCCAGTGTGAGAAAACTATTAAAGCCCCTGATTGTTCCTTCATTTTTTATTGTGTACCTCCAGAGGGTATATTTCTATTCAGAAATAATGTTAATACCCCACAAGTTCTTTTAAAGAGAATACAAAATGTGTATTAGCTAAATCATAATAGACATTGCACAATTTATCAGGAGTTAGCAATGTCAGAAAAATAAAGAAATTAAGCCATATTACCAAAACTTTGGTTCTACTTATCATCTTTGGTGTTAACCTCAATGGGCTTCAAAGCATGACCTTAAAGTCTTAAGCCTAATAGTTCATGAGGCTCAAAAATCTTGTGACATAAAACATTTTCGCTCCTTATAGATACGTCAGAAATCTTGGTCTTTTAACCCCTGTGTTAGAGGAAAATTCAATGGAATCTTTTGTGTCTCTAATAGTATAAAAGGTTTTCTCAGGTGAGTAGTCATTTGTGGTACTCACTTGCTCAACAAAACATTCTGTTTTGATTGATGTGCCCTGGTGACATTGGGCAGAAGAGCAGACTAATGTTGATTGATGAGAGAGAAGAATCTGTACTATATAAGCATGTAATCCACAGGGGTGGCTGTGGTTACTGATGCCTGTTATATGGTTGTCTTTTTTCATCCTGCTAAAATTCCTAGGACACATTTCAGCAAAAAGGGATGAAATATTAACAAACTCTCTACAACAAATATGTGGATTCTATTTGCATTGTTAGCAGCTTTTGAGAAAATATGTATCTTGTCTTTAATATTACCAGATAAATATTACTCACAAAAAAAATATAATTATAGTTGCCTCCCTTAAGTTTCAAAAAGTTGACAAATTTATGGAATCACAGCAAACTAACAAATATCAAAAAGAGTAACACCTTAATATTTTTGGAAAATAAATAAATGAATAGACTCACAATAAATGCATTTTTATTATTAAAAGATAATATTAATTTAGTAAAATGTCATACTCTTAACTCAATCTTAGAAATTAATATTGCATATTGGAAATTATTACCATTAAGAAATCCCCTTAGAGACAACCATGCAACATTTTTTAATACTTTACAAATTCATATAATCAAAGATCTGACCCTTCTGCACCACATCATACCTATTATACACACATACACATGCACAGCACTCTGCAGACTAGTAATTATATTATACTACAGTAATTATACCCTAAGCTAGTGTTAATCAGAAACTGTCCTGTGTAACACTGCCTTTCCTGAAGGTCATAGGATTCTGGAAATAGTTAACAATGGAGAATCAAGGTCAAATAGATAACATCTCCACTCCAGTTATGCCATCTGTTTCTTGAGAAAAGCATAGAAAAACATTTGGATCAATTCATTTAGATGGTTAGGCAGAATTTATGCTATTTAGAATTAAGGTACATAACAGAGGTCCAATATTTGGAAACTTGTCCAGTGTCCGTTCATTGGCAATATATTAAAAACCTTAGTAATCCCATACACATTCAATGGTTTAATTAATTAACCACTCATTGTTCACTTAGCAAACATTAATCGATCACCTTTTGTGTGTCAGGTGACTTGTCAGGTGGTCACTGTGCAGACACTACACTTGGTGTCAAGGACCTCACTGTTGCTGACGTTTCCTGCACTCAAGAGTGATGAAGTTTAGAGATTTGGAGCTTCCAATTGGAATGAACAATTAAATGTAACAGTTTATTGACAATAATAGCCAAAAGGCTAGTTTTCAAAAATGTTGATATATTACAACGAAGGTCGGAAAATGAATGATTAGCTAATTCCCTAAAATCACTACTATGAATTCCCTAGAAGGATTAACATTTACAAATATACAACAAGGATCTCAGTGACAACAGGATATTATATTGAAACATCTACTCACTCGCTTTCTTTTCCTAATTTTAAAATACTTTAGGATAAGAAATAAGATGTTCCCTATAGCTATTTTTCGGATTAAGTAAATTGAAAGTCATCAGTAAAACTCTACTTCCAGTTATTTATGTATTACAATAGATATAATTTATTGAGTTTTTCTTTATTTAGTGCCACATATGTGTATATAAATACTATTAATTCTGACAATAATGAGAAGTAGGGGCTAATACTTTGCCATTTAATATGTGAGGAAACTGAAGTAAACAGGTTAACTAATTTGCCCTAGGCCTCACTTAATCTAGCAAGCAGGGGGGACCGTATCCCAATATTGGCAGTCTGACTCTACTGTCCATGTCTTAATGTGGTCACTGTTTTGTATAAATATTTATGTGTATTTATATAGTATTATGTGTTATTTATCCATCTATACATGTTTTTAGTTTTTTTTTTGTTGTTTTTTTCTCTTGGTGAAGAGGCAATTGCATGTAGAATAGCAGAACATAAGTGAAGTTTAAGAAAAAAAGGAGAAAAATTAAAGCATCTCTAAATATATTTATAAATTAAACTAATAAGAACAGATGACAATGGAAATTTGAATACAGAAGTAAAGGAACTCTTGCAATGAAACAACAAAAAGCATTGCTATCTCTGTAAATGATTCATTATCACATTCATTTAAATTCCATATCTTTATATTTTGATATTATATGTATAGTTTATAAAAAATGATATTGAGGTTTACTTAATGCCTTTTGACTCATTTCTTAACTATGTTGGATTATGATTTGTTTTTAAAAAGTATGCAAAATTGAATTTTCTTCCAAATGCTTTTTAAGCCTTCCCAATATCATCTGTCTGAAACTTGTAAGCCTCTAAACAGATGATCTTTCCTCACACCTTCACAATATGGTAAAATGAGAAGGTAGCATATGGTTTAATACAAGTGTATTGATTGAATTAAAAAAGAGAGAAACATCCTAAAGATGGACCACCCATGCTAATGAAGACAAATAGTACACACTTTTGATATTTTCCTATACTGAGATCAATACCTTTCTCTAATGAGAGTGATTCTCATTAAAATATATATCATTTTTAATTCCATCTATATTTAGGAAAACTATCAATTATATTTAGTTTAAATGATTTCATCTTTTGTAAGTTTTATCTTACTGTAAGTCTAAAGCTTTCAAGATGGGAAAGTAATTTGATAACATCCAACCCTTTAAGGTTTGCATATTTATTTTTACTTTAACCTTTAAAATGTTGTTATGATTTATGCATCACTGCATCTTTCCAAAGGTTAAAAGCATGGTACAGTCATACATGGTACCAAGGGAATAGGCCACATCCCCAGCTTTTAACCCCATCTTCAAAATAGATTGGTCTCATGCATTTCAATGAAATTTAATTATATTATTCTAATTCCCTGAATGTTTTTATTAAACCAAGAAGTTCATAAGTTAATGGTTTCATTTTATCTTGCTGCTTGTGCATTTTCAGAATGTGATAGTAACAAAGAACAGAAATTTCTACTAATAAATACATTTTGTCTTTTCAATTCCATTATAAATCAGCACATGGACTAGCTTTCCAAAGCTAAATATGACCTGCTTTGATTTTTCATATGTTGCTTCCTCAGGAGATGCAAAATTTTGTGGTAGGAATAGAAACAATCATTTATTTTTATATACTCTCCTTCCAAATTCAGTTTAACTATAGTTTGGAAATTATCTGTATAAACTTTCCCAAGTTATATACATTCTCAGTTGATATATTACATAGTCCCTCTTAAATCATTACATAATTGGCCTTTGTGATAGCATCATCATAATTCTTAAAAAGTGTACATTTGATATGCTTCAATCATTTGTGTGACTATTGACCTGTCTAATCCATGAAGACCTAAATGCTCATGATTTTTAAAAGATAATCATATATGTTTCCACAAGTTCACCTTTTGAACACTGGAGCAACAGATAATGCCAGGATTTACAACACTCACTGATTGATTTTCTGGGTCCAAAAGATGTAAGAGCCAAATCTTTATTAAGCATACTAATTCATTCTCAATGGTAAAATTGACACAGAGGATAGAGAAAGAGAAAGCTACACATGCAGCTCAAAAGTGTTTGAAATCTTTTTATGGAGGAAATGAAAGAGCAAAAGTGATTTAAATATGAGCAAAAATAGGAGGAAACCATGATCTTTTTTCTTCTTCTTCTTCTTCTTCACACCAGTACATGTTGTTTATTTTGCCTGGAAAATTCTCCTCACATAGGATGATTAACTTTACTTCTGGCAATTAGTTAATTCTCATGTTAGATGCCCTTTCCTCTGAAAAGCTTTCCTTTACTTCCAATATTAAATTGTTCATTTTGCACTCCCATGTGAGATTACTGTATATATTTATCTTTTTTGCCTGTATGACCACTCTCTAGACCAGCGGTTCTCAACCTGTGGGTTGTGACCCGTTTGGGGGTCGAATGACCCTTTCACAGGGGTTGCCTAAGACCATCGGAGAACAAAAATATATTTACATTACAATTCATAACAGTAGCAAAATTACAGTTATAGAGTAGCAACGAAAATAATTTTATGTTTGGGGTCACCACAACATGAGGAACTGTATTAAGGGGTCACGGCATTAGGAAAGTTGAGAACCGCTGCTCTAGACAGACTTTATATGAAAGAAATCAGACACTCTTTTTCTCTATTCTGTACAAGTTTATGCTCCAGAAATTGTATAGTAAATGGAGGATGGGTAGATGGGTAGATGGGTAGATGGGTAGATGGATGGATGGATGGATGGATAGACGGATGGATGGATGGATAGATGGATGGATGGATGGATGGATGGATGGATGGATGGATGGACCAAAGAAAGGGTGCTTATGCAGATAAATGAATTGGGCCTGTATACCTTCTCCATATTGTTTTACTTTCTAAGCATTATTTATTTTAGGAAGCAACAGTCTCTCTCTAAAACTCTCACATATCTGACTATTATTTCTTTCTATTATATTAAGTTCTTCCATCTATTTCCATTATAAAGATACTTCAAATATGCTGACATATTCCATAAAATTAGTCTGAGTGGAAATGTTCTAGACACTCATATTTAAGCTTCTCCCATGCAATAAAAGCCAAAAAGCCAAAAAGCCATATTCCTTTTAGAAAATGATATATAATACATGAAAATTACTTTAGCTTCTGTCAGTTTACTTCTGTTAATAAATAATATCAGTTTATTTATGACATTGAGATCATAATATTGACAATAAAAATAGGAATAATAGAAATTACACTTTATGATGTCAAATAAACTGTATGAAATGTTTACATGCATGTTAACCCTTACTAGCTTCTCTTCGAGAAACTGTTCACAACTGGAAAACAAAGTGTGACCTAGATCTCTAGATGAGAAAAACAAAAAAATTCTATTAAATTCTTCAAAATATGAATATCTCCTGTTGTACTGGTTATTTTCCTGTTGATAAACAATATTGCTTAAAGCATTTTAATTAATTTGACCAATTATCAACTGAATTGGTAATCCATTTTTATCCAAATAGTTGAAAGATTTTTACGTTTTGACAAAACTATGGTAAACTCTATCATGACAGCATAAAGATAGTTATGCCAAGGTGTGTGTGTGTGTGTGTGTGTGTGTGTGTGTGTGTGTATGTGTGTGTGTGTGTGTGTGAACAAAATACTGTAGTAATTTTACCTATGGCCTATAATGCAAGCCCTATGTAATGACAACAGGTCAATGTGGACTGAAAACTGAAAAACATTTACTTAGTTGACTTTGGTAAAAGTCAATCAGAATAGCAATCTAAGAATATTTTCATATCTGTGTCCTTTAGTTTTGATTTCTTAGCTTCCTCTTTTTACCATGCTCTGACCCCAAGGAAGCATAAAGAAAAACAATAAAACCTTTCTATCTTTATCCATTCCATACTGAAAGTATCATTTAGTTTACTTGGTTATAGCCATCTTTTAATATGAGTGGAGCAGGAAAATGTTCTTAATATGTCCCTTGCTTCCATTTGTTACCTTTCCTTGATATTTTTGTAATTATTCATTGCTTATTTTATTCATTGAGTGGACTTTTTTAGAAATGGCTAATTAAGATAGAATTATCCATACTTACCATTCAATTCACTGTAGTTGATTCTCTCCTAAAGAATTCCCTTTAAATCATTCTCATCAAGGTCACCAGTAAAGATCTGAAGGAAAGAGTCATAGACTCTGTCAGGTGGCCTCCTTCTAGCCTCCTTATAATTAAGGTAATACTCCCTCCACTTGCCCCTTTAAGTAACAGGACATTAATATTAATAATGGCCTCACCTACCCTGTTTGTAAACCCGGGATACGGCACTACTTCTTCTGTTTTCCTGCACATTGTCTACATCTTTTTAAATTATTGCTTTATTAATTTTTCCTTAAATTATTAAGTTTGTGTATGCCATATATTGCCTTCAGGATCCTGACAGATCATCCATCTTTTCTTAAAACTGTATTTCCTTGGGCCGGACAAGTGGCGCGATGGTTAAGAACTCGCTTGGGATGCCAGAGGGCCCCAGTTCGGATCCCACATATGAGGGCCAGTGACACTGCCCTCTACAGC
>NW_017732722.1:48462-55269 GCF_001890085.2 Hipposideros armiger | reverse complement strand
ACAGCAACTTGTCTGTTCCCCTTCCCCCAATTCCCCAGCACTGTTCCCATCCCCCCAATTCCCCAATAAAAAAAAAATCTTTAAAAAAAACAACTGTATTTCCTTTTTATCTGCTGTAGTAGCACCCATTTCTGCTTTCCTTTCTAGAATCCTTCATGGAACCAATCATTTTCCATATTCTGACCTTACATTTTAGTGTTTTCTAGATTTCCATCCTTATAACTCTCCATCATTCACTACCTATTGTTTAAGTTACCATCTATATTCCCATAAGTTACTTATATCTCTCTGCAGCTCAGTTGTCACCTTGAACTTCTGGCCCAAGGTGTATATTAAATGACTTCCTCCATGTGTTCCCAAACTGATTGCATCATCTTCTACCTCACACATTCACTTATTTCTGAGTTCATTGAATGATATTCCATCTACTAAGTTGCCCAAACTAAGAAACTGAGCTATCAACAGATACTTCTGATTAATTCCCTACCTTTAGTCACTAAATTCTATTAATTCCATCTTTTAATGTCTCTTCAATATCATTCCTTCATTGTGATTTTATTATTATTCTTAGTCCAAGCACAAACTCCCATTTATGTGTTACACTTCAGTGAGGGAACCATCCTCTTTATAAGCTGTTTCTTCTCTTCCCTTCCTGGGTTACATGCTTAAGTATGTTTCTATAGCACATGATTCACATGTCTAGTAAAGCAGTTATCATAATGGTACATAAATATCTCTTTATGAGTCTTTGACACCCAGGCTATTGACATATGCCTCTTTACTAATACAGCACCTGCAACAGTGTAAGCACACATTCTATTAAATATTACATGAGTAAAGAAAAAAAAAGATGTAAACCCTGCTCTCAAGTAATTAATTTTAGTAATGTGCAGATTCATTATAATTAATGTAAGTTTTGCTAGCTTCACTGAAGTTAGCAGATTCACCCAGCATTCCATATGATATGGACTGGTTTTCAAACATGAAATTCAAAATAGAATGAGGAAATCTAAAATCATTTCAAGGTTATGCCAGCGAAATATTAGATGTTTAATATAATTTTCATTCTAAATAAATTCTCTTTCCTTTTAATGGATACATCACTTTAAAGAGTTGATTTTGCATAAGGAAAGAAGAAACTGCTACAGGAAAGCTAAGATTATACTTAATTTTATTTCTCTTCAAAGTTCTCCTTAATGGGAAATATCTGTATCCTTTGAAAAGACAGTCGAAATAAACTGGGGCTAAGATCAATTTTGCTTTCAGCCTGCAATAAAACTGTCATAGAGATTTACCAAATGAGATAAAATAATGATCGGCAAAGACTAGCAAGATCAGCTGCTCAGTCAGACTAATAATATTGAAGAGACTTGCCAGCCTGAAGAAAGAGGCAACTTAATGATAATAATAAAAAGTTGGAATTGTTATTGTGTGTTGATATTTCTGGGGTTTTTTCAAGCTATAAATTGCAGAATTCAGACTTTTAAGTGTTTGTAGATGAAACAAGGAATATAAACTTAAATACTTCTCCTTGGAGAGAAATCAGTAGTTACAGTTCTCTCTTTAAAGCTAATATTTTATACTCTTACAAAAAGGAGAGACGTATCAATATTTGAACATCAGTGTTGTACTGATTGTACTTAGCCACTTGTTTGTAAGTGTCCTCTGATGATAGTAAAAATGTCTGCAATAGTTTCCAAATAAAGCTTCTCAGTAAAAAATAATGGGCCATTAACAGTAACTTAATGAGGATATTTCTGCTTCCTAAACTTAGAATTTAATGATCACTTAATTATACAGGCATCATCTATCTAAAATTAGAAATGCCACTAAATTTATGATGGGGAATACATCTTTCCCAACAGCCTTTCATCTAATCACAATAACAATTAAGAGTACAGCTTTGTGCTCCTATTTTAAATCTAATGCAATCACTAAATAAAAATAATATAAAACCATTCTATTTCAGAAATTTCATTTTAATTACTAAATGGGTATTATAAAGTAAATGCATGCTGAATATTATTCAGACTTTGAAAAAGAAGGAAATCCTAACATTTATAACAACGTGGATGAACCTGGAGGACATTATATTGAAGGAAATAAGCAGTCACAGAAAGACAAATGCTGCATGATTCTACCTATATAAGGTATCTAAAGTAGTCAAACATAGACATAGAGAATATAATAAGTGTTTGCCAGGTGCTGTGGGGTGAGAGAAAATTGCAGTTATTACACAATGCGTATAAAGTTTTAGTTATGCAAGATGAATAAGTTTAGGATATCTGCTGTACAACATAGTGCCTATAATTAACAATACCATATTGTTCACTTCAAAATTTGTTAAGATGATAGATCTCATATTAAGTATTCTTACCACAAAAAATAAACACACACACACCCAATTCACAAAATGATGCTGGGAAAATGTCTATAACCTTAATTGTAGTGATGGTATCTTGGGAGTTAACATATGTCCAAACTCATCAAATTATACATATTAAATATGCACAGTTCTTTGCATACCAATTATCTTTCAATAAACCTATTAGAAATTAAATTTTAAGAAATAAATTCACCCTTACTGTAGCCCGAGGAAATATTTAGAGAGTTTATTTCATGAAGAATGTGTTATGTGTGTGGTAGCCAGTTTTAGACAGTTGATTAAATTATATAATTAAGATATGCATTAGTCATTGATTATTTTTCATGATTTATTAAGCTGATTATTTAGGTATTCATTAAGATGAAATAAACAAGGTAGACCCAGTCTGAAGGTACAGTAGCTTGTAATAAAGTCAAGCCAGGATCTTGGTAGTAATCCCATCTTTTTATTTCTAATGAGACTATTTAGCCTCTGTCTTTTAACTGAACTCTTCCCTTAGTACCTTATATCAATTTTGGAATTTACAGGTACTTGTGTAGCTCAAGACTCACCTTATATGCATCAACAGCAAATCACTCTACATCTTAATCCTATTCTAAGAAGGGTTTCACTTCTGACAATTCTAGTTGCTCACCATTTTAAAGCCATAGATATTAATAATATGACTTGGTTTTTACTAACTAAATTTTGACCTCATGAAGAATGTGTTGTGTGTGTGGTATCCAGTTTTAGACAGTTGATTAAATTATGTAATTAAGCAATTCATTACTTAATTATATAATTTAATTACATAATTTGATAATTGATATACGAGAGAGAACTATTTCCAATTTCCTACTCTAGTTATCTAAGGACTCAGATCTACTTTTTCTAGTCTCCATCCCAGAAAGTGAGAGTGGCTGTACATCCCAATGCCTCTGAGTTTGATATACACTGATAAACCTATTGGATGCTTGTCCGAACTTTAAGATGATCTGCATTCTTATATGACATTTTGAGATATCCTT
The DNA here is from genome assembly GCF_001890085.2 of Hipposideros armiger. NCBI lineage: Eukaryota > Metazoa > Chordata > Mammalia > Chiroptera > Hipposideridae > Hipposideros > Hipposideros armiger. Next base: position 51,876 of record NW_017732722.1, on the reverse strand, counting down.
ATTTTGAATTATAAATTCAATCTGGGGAGTAAGATTGAACACATTCAGAAATGATTCACAGTATTTTGGTCTCCATCAATACAGGATCATTTCACAAATGACATCTATTTCCTAAAGCACAGCCACAATAAAGTGCTAAAGTCACTGAATTCTGGTCCAATGCAGAGGTGACAGATGAGGGACTGCTATTCCCAATCGTGAATTCTGAAGAAGAGGCAGAACATGGTTAAGTGCCATGTTTTCTTCATAATACCAAAGATTTGATTCCTAACCCTGTATATACCAGGCACAGAGATGGTTCGTTCTCAAGTCAGTGTTTGCCAAATTGGTGGAGCAGATTTGGGGACCAGATTCCACAATGTCACTAAGGAACTTAGTCTTTATGTCACTCAGGGTGATGTGGCAGAAAGCCACCTCAGAGACAACCTCTGTGTGGGCTAGCAGATGGATACTGACTTTCTGTGACTGGAAGATGAATTTACCTTTACAAGAGGACCATAGTGGCATAGCCCAGTGTTCATCTCATAAGTTCCCATTCCATGTTAATTGGGTTAATTCCAGGTTAATCTCCCCAGTGGATTGAACCTTCATCAATAGAAAACATCCCTTTTGCCAAAAGTAACGCTTCATTCCTTAGCGTCTACTTTATCTTATAGTCACACAGTTATACCAGCATTCATTGGTGGGTATATACATGGTTTAGCTCCTCCATCATTTTATTTCCAATCAGTGTTCTTCCTTATATTTAAAATCTGTCCCTGGAAACAATTTAAAATTTCAGTTTGAAATATTAATATTTTAATTAAAAAATTTTAATTCACATTCATTTGATGTGATTAGTGATATACAGAAGGTGCCAAAAAATGTATACACATTTTAAGAAAGAAAAAAAATAAAAATTGTAATAATATATACCGATAACAAAAGATGAATACAAGTCATGCGTATACGTTTTTTTGGCACCTCCAGTATTTGTGAGAAAGTCAACCTTCTCACAATATTTGACTTCTCTGTCATATTCCTCTTTTCTCCTTGTTTGCCTTTTTTTGGATGAATCAAACACTTTATTTTATTATTTTAGTTTAATATTAATTTTGTATTTTTAAAAACAAAGCAATTTTATTTGTTATTTTACTGGGTAAATGATTTAGAAAATACTCTTTACTTATTATAGTATAGTAACAAGATTAATTTTATCCTGCCTTAGTGCAGCAGAATACAGAACACTATATAGCTATTTCTAGCCTCCCAAGTGTTGGTACTATTTTATATTATTTTATAAGTTTTAATGCTACATATATTTTAACTTCCAAGTGCATTTAAATTATTACCTTATAAGTAAATATTATTTATATTTAGTGCCATGGTCAATTTTCTTTGTTCCTCCTTTTTCTATATCACCATGATTCTATTTGGAATCATTATTTTTCTTCCTAAAGACTCCACTTAATATCTGGTTTAATGTGGGAATACAAGTAATGAATCCCCATAAGTTTTATTTTTCTGCAAATATACCACTTTTTTCCTTTCATTACTTGTAACATTTTTCACTTTTTTTTTGGTTTATACAGTAGGCCAAAATGGAAACAACCCAACCATAAAATACAGTGATATAGATAAATTTCAAAATCATTAAGCTCAGTAAAAACAGCCAAATAGGACAAAAAAATCCTATATAATGTCATATTATTTATTTTTTAAAACACTGGAAAATGTGACCGGTGGACGCCGCCGAGTAAGCATCATTAAGTCTCCCTTCCCGCGGTCGTCACGTCTAAGTCAGAGTCTCCCAAAGAGCCTGAACAGCTACGGAAGCTCTTCATCGGAGGTTTGAGTTTTGAAACAACGGAGAGTCTGAGGAGCCATTTTGAGCAATGGGGAATGCTCACAGACTCTGTGGTGATGAGAGACCCAAACACCAAGCACTCCAGAGGCTTTGGGTTTGTCACCTATGCCACTGTGGAGGAGGTGGATGCAGCCATGAATGCAAGGCCACACAAGGTGGATGGAAGAGTTGTGGAACCAAAGAGGGCTGTCTCAAGAGAAGATTCCCAAAGAACTGGAGCCCACTTAACTGTGAAAAAGATTTTTGTTGGTGGTATTAAAGAAGACACTGAAGAACATCACCTAAGAGATGATTTTGAGCAGTGTGGGACATTGAAGTGATGGAAATCATGACTGACCAAGGCAGTGGCAAGAAGAGAGGCTTTGTTTTTGTAACCTTTGATGACCATGACTCTGTAGACAAGATTGTCATTCAGAAATACCATACTGTGAATGCCCACAACTGTGAAGTAAGGAAAGCCCTATCTAAGCAAGAGATGGCTAGTGCTTCATCTAGTCAAAGAGGTCGAAGTGGTTCTGGAAACTTCGGTGGTGGTCAAGGAGGTGGTTTTGGTGGGAATGACAACTTTGGTTGTGGAGGAAACTTAAGTGGTCGAGGTGGCTTTGGTGGCAGTCGTGGTGGTGGAGGATATGGTGGCAATGGGGATGGCTATAATGGATTTGGTAATGATGGAAGCAATTTTGGAGGTGGTGGAAGCTACAATGATTTTGGCAGTTATAACAATCAGTCTTCAAATTTTGGGCCCATGAAAGGAGGAAACTTGGGAGGCAGAAGCTCTGGCCCCTATGGTGGTAGAGGCCAAGGCTTTGCCAAACCACAAAACCAAGGTGGCTATGGCGGTTCCAGCACAGCAGTAGCTATGGCAGTGGCAGGAGGTTTTAATCACTGCCAGGAAATAAAGCTTAGCAGGAGAGGAGAGCCAGAGAAGTGACAGGGAAGCTACAGGTTACAACAGATTTGTGAACTCAGCCAAGCACAGTGGTGGCAGGGCCTAGCTGCTACAAAGAAGACATGTTTTAGACAATACTCATGTGTATGGGCAAAAAAACTTGAGGACTGTATTTGTGACTAATTGTATAACAGGTTATTTTAGTTTCTGTTCTGTGGAAAGTATAAAGCATTCCAACCAAGGGTTTTAATGTAGATTTTTTTTTTGCACCCATGCTGTTGGTTGCTAAATGTAATAGTCTGATCATGACGCTGAATAAATGTGTCTTTAAAAAAAATACATAAGTAATCTTTTTTGGGTGATAGAAAGTTCTGAATCTTGATTGGGATTTTTTCCCCATACGTGAAACTTGTCAGAATTCATTGAACAGTACATTTTAAAAGCATATGTTTTATTGTACATGAATTAAATTATCAATAAATGTTTTAAAGAAGACCAAGTTAAGAGAGTTATATCTCCCAGCTATTAAGAATCATTGTAAATACACACACACACACACACACACACACACACACACACAGACACACATGGTGCCAAAAAAATGTATACACTTTTTAAGAAAGGAAAAAACTGTATTAAAATTGTAATACTCAATATATACTGATAACAAAAGATGAAT
>NW_017732722.1:30185-47947 GCF_001890085.2 Hipposideros armiger | reverse complement strand
AGACCTGAACTCTTGCTGAAACAGATAAATCAGAGTGCTGTGTTTCTGCTATGTATAAAGTATAAGAACATAGCAAATTAAAGCACTGTTAGTCGTGAAGCAGAAAAAAATAACGATTAAAATTTGAAAGATAAAGATAGAATTTTATTTACTAGAGTTGTAAATACCAGTTTAAAACCACAGGGCAAAATTAATTATGCTATGTGACAACTTTGGCATATTAACATAATTTGTAATTCTACTTACTCTTCTGTCAAATTCACCCAATTTTGTTCTCCCAAAATCTAGCTCTATAAAAAAATTTAAAAGCTCTCTGATGTAGTAAGTCTGTTTTTAAATTTTGGATAGACCCTTGAGATATGTCTTTTGTTGTTTTTGTAGATTTTTTTTAAAACAAAATATATATGTATTTGATATACTGTACACATACCAGGTTAATCAAATACAGCCATTTCTAAAACAACTGTATAAGAGATACTAATTACTGGATGAAAACATGGCAATCAATTTTGATAAAAATTATAACTTATCTGAAAAATTATCCTTTTATAAAACTTCTTTAGGTTTAAAGAATGTAGACAAACTACCAAACCAATTTCAATAATTTCATGTCATTTTAGATAATGGGTCATAATTACATCCATTTTTCTCTTTCAGCATATCCTTTACTCCTAAACTTCCAAGATAAAATACTGTATTATGAATAGTTTTTAAGAGGGCACATATGGCAGACTACATAGCCATATAAGTTTTTTTGTTTTGTTTGTTTTGCTTTTTAGCTAATTACTAGAACTATTTAAATTAAACTAAGGATTTGAGCATAAGAATCCAATAAGGAAGTAAATATTCAAACTTTAGTGCATCAGACTTTCAAAGCAGGTAAAAATTCCATGCATATAATATATACTATTTATATTATAATTGCAGAAGACCATCAAAATACAAGTGGTGTAAATACTGGTCTATACAGTTTTTACTGGACCAAGTGAATCTATAATTGCAATAATTTTAAATAATAATCCATGTATCTCTTTCCAGAAATTCTTAACCAAAAATTTCTAATCTTTTTCCATTCCACCCCTGACCAACCAGCCAAGCCATTGGTCATTGTTTATGGCACACACACACACACACACACACACACACACACACACACACCTTTCCACACAAAGTGAATGGCCAATTTAACCACTGTGTCTCTGGCCACATGGTCACTTGATAGTCTCTGGTCAGATATTAGTCTCTATCAAGGCCCAGAAGTATGGTGCGACCCCAGGATCTACCATGTATGGACTTGGAACAGTACTCCATTGCATTACCCATACACCCCACCAGGGCAGGGTGGTGGTGGAGGATGCTGTTTTTATACTGTGATAATGCTTTACTTGTTAATGAGTTATTTTGACAGATAAAATGTTCTTTAGAGTGTCATTTATTAAACCTAAATGACTAAAAGAAGATATGATTAAAATCTATGAAAACATAAACATTTACTTAAGCAAAATCCTGAAAAAATAGAAGGCAGAAAAAAAACACCTGTTGCTTGAAAAAAAAACAACAAAAATAACCACAGATTAAAAATAACTACCATTTTAGAGGCAACAAACATATGTCAGATTTTACATCTAATTAATTATCTAAATCTCACAATAATTCCATGAAATAGGAATGACCATCTTTATTTTATAGATAAAGAGACTAAACTTCTCAGTTGCTTGTAGCTAGTAAGTGGCAGAGCCTACATTGAAACTCAGGACTTACTGAAATAACCACTGGATTTTGATTAAAAGTTTATTAAAATTAATATGCTGCAAATCTGGTACAGGATAAAATTCAGGAAGGATTTATAAGATTTTGGAAAAACTTGATTTGAGACTATGAGTCTCACTAATATAAAATATAATATTTGGCAGTGTGTGCCAAGTTCCTGAAGTCATCAGCAGAGGAGAAAGTCATGATGCTTTATAAGATGCCACTTGATATTTCTATCAGAGACTCCATAGATGAATCAGGCCATGGGTTTGACTGAGTGTGGCCAAGTAGTAGTCGGCCTAGTATGATAACTTTCAAATAATAGCAAACAAATATATATGCATTTAAAATAAATAAGTACAGACATCTTAGAAATATCTTAAAAGAATGATAAGATTTACTTATTTTCTTTTCTGACATACGTTAGACTAATTGGCATACACTATGTTATACTTCAGTTTAGAAAATTGGCATATCCAGTACTAAAAATCTACATATTTTTATCCTAAAATCCTAAAAATGATATGGAGTAAATACCTCTTTTTATTACCTTTCTTACAGATGAAGGAACTGAATCACAAAAATATTAAAATCTTTTCCATGTATATACAGGTAGTGAATGGCACAGCCGGGACTCAAAATCAAATTGCCTGACTGTAAATCATCCAGCTATATTAGATCACAAAATATACTAGATGAGGAGAAAAAAATATGCTCAACTCACCACTAACCAAGCATTTTATTCCATATAAAAAAGTCCTTGGGTAATAGTAATACCATCTGGTCAGCTTCTACTTTTCACACACACACACACACACACACACACACACACACACACACACACACACGTCAACCCAACACTCCTTTCCTCAGGCCACCACCAACCACAGGACAACCGGACATCTAACACATGCTTACAAAAGAATGCAGCAGCAGTGGTTTAGCTGGAAAACTTAGTCAGAATATTGCTTCCTAAGGAATGTGAAACATCAACCTAGTGAAGACTTGGGCTTCTATTTGGAGTATGATGCAAATGAGAAATCAGCAGAGAAGAGCTGAAGACAACTCCAGTCATCCACAGTAGAAAAGTAGGAGAATGGATTCATCTGGGCTGTGCTTTCCCAGGAAGCGCTGAGTGATAATCCAGCCCTGAGCTCTTTTCTTTGCGTGGCTCCAGGTATGTCTTGAAGTTTCTTGTCTTGTGGTAACATCACTCCAATCTCTGTCTTCATCTTCACATTGCTTCTTCTCTTTGTGTTTGTGTGTCTCTGCTCTGCATGTCTCTTACAGGGGTATTTGTAGTGGATTTAGGGCCCATTCAGATAATCCAGGGTGATCAATTCTCAAAATCCTTAATTACATCATTAAAGTCACATCTTTTTATTCATAGGGTGATATTCATGGGTTCAAGCTATTAGAATGTGCATGTATAGTTTTCAGAGATAACCATTCACCCTAGAATGCTAGGGAAATATATTATTTACATTAATATCTACTATATTTCTACACAAAATGTACAGAATACTGACTGAGGCTTGTCCTCTGGGGAAAATTCACAAAAGATGAGAAAGTCAATAACTGCTATTTCTTTCTTTCACATGTACACTTGGCTCCAGTTTTTGCACGCTCTTAATTGCTCCTGATGCCTTCAGTGGGTTGTATTCATTTTTGTTTTAATAATTTGTCCAAAATTTATAGTTGTAATCTGTGGTAGGTTTCATCAGATAGGAGCTATTCCTCTATTACTGGAAGACAAAAGTCTCTAAACCCATTTAATTTGACTCTTGATACTCAGATTGTTGTCTGTTTGACAACACCATCAGAAGCCCCTATGGGATTGCTACAAAGGTAGACTCTCAGTCCTTATTCCAGGGTGACTGCAACAAAATCTGCAGTTTAACCAGGTTACCAGTTGAATCTTGGCATATTAAAGTTTGATTGCTATTATTCACTAAAATATACTTTCTCAAATTTACAAACACTTTCTATAACAGTAATTATTGTTCTCAATCTAACTTGAAGAAAAAAGAGGAAAATTTGTTATGTCTGCATGTACCAGGAGAGTTAAGGAAAATCTGGAAAATGGGAAAAAATTTAGGTCATTACAGATTATGTATTGTTTGTTGTCACAGAGTAATTTGAACTAATTATTGTGTCTCCAGGCTATTTAAATGTTTTCCTCATTACATATATTTTAAGATTTTTAATCTTAATGTTTTAAGATTTTCAATCTATAAACACATTAGCGGGTTGAAATTAACTATTATTACAAAGACTCCTAGAGTTTTCAACTTAGAAACAACCTTGGAATGACTTTATTAGCAGTTTATAAAGCAATATAGAACTTTTTAAAGCATAACTGTGATTTTATTTCTACTTATTTTTAAAATCTACACATGTATCACATGAAGCAATACACAAAATGATATAACATCAAGGTATACCAAGTCCCTCTCCAATTAATACCAGTTTACTTTTCCTTTATTGTAATATTTTTTACTCAATTATAGATAGCCATTGAATTTACAACTACTAGTGAATCAAAAATGTCAGTGTGTGTTTTTTCCTTCAATATGATTCCAGATCACTAATCTGATAAAATGTTTACTACGTGGCTCATTTCAAAATTTTTTATGATTCAGATTCATGCTTAGCTGGATATGTCTCTGGCTGGTCCCACCATAATGAGGGTGTAGCAAAACCTCAGGGTCTTCAGAATAGAAGATGAATGCAAGGCACTGAGGAAAGTCAATAGTTGATTATCCAAGTTTGTAACTCCTTTGCAGATCTAATACACACACTGAAAGAACTAAAACTAAGATAAGGGTGCATTTAGGAATCAGTGTTCCTTCATAACTAATGTCTCTTGTCCCCTCAAAAACATCCTGAATACACCAATGTCCATTCATGCACTCACATATATTCTTCACAAATCACATTTGAGTTGAAATTTAATATACCTAACCATGTATATCTATCCATTTATCTATCTATCTATCTATCTATCTATCTATCTATCTATCTATCTATCTATCATCTCATTACTTTGGGGAAGAGTCATTCCTCACATTTAAAAAGTGGTTTCTAAAAAACTTTTCTGGGCTGGCCAAGTGGCGCGTTGGTTAAGAGTTGACTTGGGATGCCAGCTCTGACCAGCAAGGCCCCAGTTCAGGTCCCACATGAGGGCCAATGATGCTGCACCCTCTACAGCTAAGATGGTGAACAACAGCTCAACCTGGAGCTGGGCTGCCCTGCGTGAGTCGCTGGTGATGAAGTAGGCTGTAATGGGTCTGGCGGGCAGCAGGCATGAGCTTTCGTGAGCTGCCATGAGCAGCTGTCCAATGGCCGGCAACTGATCTGCCTCACCCGGGAAGAGCACAGTGATAATGCCAACATGGGCCAGTGAAGAGACATCCTCCACAATTAGACTGAAGAACAAAAAGGACAGCAACTTATCTGTTCCCCTTCCCCGATTCCCCAATAAAATTCAAAAAAAAAAAAGAAAAAAAGAAATTTTCTAATCATTATTTTTTACAAGGGTAATTATCTTCATATATATATATATATATATATATATATATATATATATATATACACACACACCTCTGAGAGGTATTTATTTTTTATAAGGGTGATTACCTTTATGAAAGACAGGTAACTGTCAATTTAATTTACAAGAAATGTAAGAAAGTAATTATTTGACAGAGGTTAATTGAAATTTATGGAAATGCATTGATATAATTAAATGCTCAGAGAAGCCAGGGAAATTTTTAGAAAATACAATCACAAACTCCCTTATCTATATTTACACCATAAACAGTAGTCTACACACACACACACACACACACACACACATATACACACACACACACACACACACACACACACCATCCTCATTTCTGAATGTGTGAATGCTGTTTTTATTTAATTTTTATTAAGTTTATTGGAATGACATTGGTTAGTAAAATTATATAGGTTTCAAGTGTACATTTCTCTAATACATCATCTATATATTACATTGCCTTCACTACCCAGAGTCAGTTCTCATTCTTTCACCATATAATGGACCCCCTTTACCCTCATCCACCACCCTCCACCCCCAGTACCCTCTGGTAACCATGAAACTGTTGTCTGTGTCTATGAGATTTTCTTTGCTTGTTTGTCTTGTTTGTTTGTTGCATTCAGTTTTATATTCCACATATGATTTCCCTCATAGGAATGCTGTTTTTTTAATTTTTACTTTTCATAATGAAAAGGTATGTTTTATATAAATAATAGAAGTGACCCTTTAAAAGATTGTGAGTAGTCTTTCTCCTATAATTGCTCTTATTCCCTGTAGTAGCTGATGTAGAATCATCCTATCATTTTTATACTTCCACCATGAACTCTTTAATTCAAAATCTGACCAGGCACTTACTTCTGACCAGGGCTTATTGTGCTCTGGATTTTATTTTGTTTACATTCTCAAGACTTCATTATTTTAGGTACTTATGGAAGAACTAAGATTTTGGATAATTTCTTTAAAGTAACAGTTGGGAGTGGGAGAGGTGAGGAAAGTATGGGTGAAACAAGATCAGCCATATGTTGAAAACCTGAAACTGTGTTAGAAAGACATGAGAGTTTATTTTACTATTCTTTCTGTGTTTGTGTATGTGTAAAATTTTCATAATAAAAATTTTTAAAATATACCTTCCTTTGGTAACCCCCACTCTCTTCTATATCCTCAGTTAGTCTTAACTTTTTTTAATGTTAATGTTCCTTAGCATTCAAACATATACTATTATTAGCAATCTTTAAAACAATGAGCCCCCCAGTACTCGCTCCACATGCTCTTCTCTATCTGCACTGAGCCATTCTTGAGTCAGTACCTCCCAAATATATATATCTTCATTATGTTTGAGACTCAGTATACAGGTGCCTTATTTCCTTACTTTTCAATCATTTAGATGGCTTCCATATTCTGAATTTTTAGAATTTCAAGTTGATCTGTTTCACACATATACACACATACACGCAGGTTCTCTGATATCACCTGCTGATTCATTCCCATGTTAGTAAAAGGTGCTGGATTATTTCTACCATGTCCATCAAGAAGTGAAAAGGTCGACCTGGATGTGTTCCTTGCTCTCAAGCCCACCCCATTCAATCCACAAGTAAATTGTATAATTTCTATTTATATAGTACATCTGAAATCCAACCACTTATTTTGACCCCTACTGCCAAATGGTATGGTCTCAGACGTTATTTTCAAAAACCTAAGTTTATTGATTCTATTGAATCAATTTCTGAGAGCAATCTTGGGTTACAATCACACTGCCAAGCCATTTGCCTCATAGTAGCCCGAAATTATCCTACGATTTTTTTTAAGCTGAGCCATTCTGCCACCTGTTGGCAGCTCAGCAGCTGCTCAGCTCGGGCTGGACTCGAACCACCATGGCTCAGAGCTCAAACTCTTGAGCGAGCTCTTAACCAACTGAGCCACTCGGCTGGCCTCTAGTAGCCCGAAATTAGAGTTCTTGGTTTGTTTAAATTCAAAGTTTTGTTGTTTTTTTTAAAAAAGGTAAGTTATACCACTGCTTAAAATTCTTCAATGGCTTTTTATTGCACATTGGATAAAATGCAAATTTCTTCCTAGGATATTTAAGGTTTTGCATATTCTTGTCCAGATCTACTTCTGTGACTTCATGTACTTTCACTTATCTCTCTTAACCACTGAATTGGGGTCACTTGATTTTTTTAATTTGTTCTTTTTCATATCCTTGAATATAACAGCTCTTTCTTATTTCAAAGTATTTTGCATTTTCTGTTCTGACTACAAGAAAAGTGTTTCATCCTACTCTTCCAGTGGTATATTTTTATTAATCTTCTCAGTTTTCATATTAACTATTCAGAGATTTTTTTGACTACCTTATCTAAAATAATTTCCTTCATATTTTTTTTCTTAAAATACTATTTTCTTAACTGCACTTCAGTTTATAAATAGTTCACTTAATTGATTATTTGGTTTTGTATGCCCCTCTTTCTAATGTAATGTTTATGAGAGCAAACATATTTTTATTTACAGCCTAGAGCAGTAGCTGGTATATGAGTAATCTTCAATGTACTTGTTGAGTGAGTGAGTAAAACATAGATTTAAGTTTCCAGAAATTAAATACTTTAGAGAACATTTCAATATTAATCTGCATAGTAATTAGTATATAGTATAAGTTTATCTGAGGTAGAAATTATAACATGTATTTGTTAAAATGAAAACTATTCTATTTTTTAAAAGTTACCTGCAAATTTTATGTCAGGGTGATATGATAACGTTTAGAAACTATACTAATAGGCCCTTTAGAATTGAAAGGGAATTTTTGGAAATTGGACTTCTGGCATTTTCATGGGAAGGTTGCTCACATTGTTATTTTAGATATAGAAGCAAAATGTTACTTAAGCAATGTGGAATGTTTATAAACACTCAATTACCTATAGAACTTCCTAAAGTGATTTTAAACACAAAGTGGTTTTATACACAGTAATTATTCTACCTTACGATCCTGTGATTTGGAAATTATTTTCTTCTTGTGTTACGAGTTTGACCTTCAAATAGTTGCAAAGGTTTGACCATGTTCACACAGTTGGTACATAATAGAGACATGCCAGGAGAAAGTGTGAGTCTTTAAAAAGGGGGAAATACTCCTGGGGGTCCTTTCAATGATATTTTGGACACTGTCCTGCTTTTTGGACTTATTCTCTGGGATCTGCAACTTTCATTTTCTTTGGGTCTGTAAGTTGCAGAACACTGAAGACTATATGAGCAGGATTTTTTTGTCCATAGAAATGCAAATTTCAGGCATAGACACAACTGTTTTCTACCCACTTGAAAAGGTGATTTCAAACATTATATTTTACAGCTCTATAGATTTTAAATGTTTTGCATCTCTTGGAAAATTCATTTGTCATTCCTGATTGTCTATGTATTGGGTTGTGGGAAAAGTGATGACATATTTTTTTCTAGGTTTTTCTACGTTGCAAAAATGTGTTATGACTTTTCTGACAACCTAATTTATAAATACATATGTATCTGTGTGTGTGCTGTTCAGATACTCCTTTAAATTGATAGGAAATTAGTTCCTTCACTAATTTATGTGTTAAAAGCTTTGACTGGTGACCCATTTTATAAAAGTCATAATTTTACCTTTTAAAATTATTCTATAGAAGTCAGCACACAAATCCTAACGAATTGACTATAGGTTATGTGTGCTCTCCCCATTCATATCAGAGTTACTTGTCAGTGTAGGCTGTTTTTGTTAGGGGTACTGCCTGGAAAATGGAGAACTTCCATTTGGGAAGGGTTTGATAAGGCAAACCCCTTCATTAACTAGAAATATACTCCTTAAACTTAGCCTTGTCATAGTTCATCAGAATTCTGAGAGTCAAGTACTTTTATTGTTTTAACATCACAGGTTTAAAATGTATGGCTGACACTGACAAGTATTTGACTAGGGTCTAGAATCAATTGAAAAACATGGTCTACCCCACCAAGCAACTTTTTATAAAGGAACCCTGGTGACTCTAGACAACAAAAAGTCCAATTAGACTCAAATATTTAGTTACACGTAAGTCTGGAAAGAGGGTTTAACTCATTCAGACTGAGTCCCAGAAACATGCTCCAATCCCATCTTGATGACATAGGACTTCTACGTTCCCATTAAAATTTCTCCATTTATTACATGGGTTCTTATGTCTGACACAATTAAGTTCATGAGCAGACCTCCCAGATTCTTTGGATCTAGGTCCCAACAATTATGCTCGTTGCTTAGGAATCCACTTAGAAGAAATGCTCTACTCTTGCCATGAAGGAGGCTACCATGATAATAAGGATTTAGCAGCAATGGTCACTCTTTAGAAGCACTTAGCTGTAGCTATCTTGTGATAATAGAGGGGGACTTTTTTCACTGTAATTTTTTATTGGGCTTAAACCATGCTAATATGCATGACCCAGGGGACAGAATAGGTTCTTCTTCTACTCTGTGTTGCATTTTGTCACTTGGGCAACCAAGTGACACTCCCTGGGCCACACAAATCTGTGTTTTAAAAAGAACTCTCCTAGGAGTAATGAAAACTGTTTTCATAGGAGGACTCAAAGGGGGGAAGCACATGAGGGATTATCATTACAAGGTCCAAGCAATAAAATATCCTTCATTCCATTCCTGCTTTCTCAGTTCTCCCTATCTCGCCCCTACCTTTCAATTCACAGACCTCATATCTTTCACATTCTTCTTCTGAATGCAAATGAATGTATCATTATATGTGCATAAATGGTCTGATCTTCAGGGAGGTCCACATTCTTCATAAGTAGTTATGGTCACCTCCCAAAGAGCCTTGCTGTATTAGTTTTCCATGGAGTGTAACAAATTACCACAGACTGGTGGTTTAAAACAACACACATTTTGTGGGTCAAATAAACACGGATTTATTCTCTTAACGTTCTAGAAGGTAGAAGTCAAAATAATTGATTCAAATAGGCCAAACCCAAAATATTATCAGGACTATGCTTCCTCTGGAAGCTCTAGAGTAGAATCTGTTTCTTTGCCTTTTCCAGCTTTTAGACCTGCATTCCTTGGACAATATTCAAAGCCAGAAAAAAAGCCTTGTCATATCATCTTCTCCCTTCCTGTGTGTGGTCAAATCTGCCTCTATCTCCTTCTTATAAGGATTGTGATTGTATTTATATGACTGTGATTATATTTATGGCACACCTAGATAATCTAAGATAATCTACCCATCTCAAAATCTTTAACTTGATATCTGCAAAGTCACTTGTCATATAAGGTAACATACACAGGTCCCAGGGATTAATATCTGGCTGTCTTTGGTGACTATTACTCAGCCTGTTGTGAAGAACAAAGAAGATTAGGAATTTATTACCCTCAAAATGAGGGCATAAAATATTCAAAATTTAGGGGTGGCATTACAGGCATTCCTATACAGGTCCTTGCTGACTACTCCTTCCTATCTGGAGGTGGGATTACCTTGTCCTTATTTGGCCTTTGTCAGAACTGCCAGGCACAGTTCCAACAAAAGGGTTGAAGATGTTTCCCTGCCCACAATGCTAATAGTGTTATAATCCATTACAGTGAGGTAAAGTTCACGTTGAGGGGCAAGATGGCGTCCTGAGTCACCAAATTCTAGGCCTGGTCAGTCTGGAAGGTGCACCTTTTCTTAAAAATGACCTCATCTCCTTCCTTTTTCTCCCTCACGTCCACCTTGCTTTCCTCCCCTCTCTCTCCCCTGTCCCTATGGTAACAAGCCCACCACATCTGCTTCCTTTTTACTACTGTTGTGGTTGCTGCCAAAGCGTCAAATAACAAATTACCAAATATTTGTAAGTGCTTTCATGCCAAAAATATCCAGAGGGAATTAAATGTAACCTTAAGGAAGCAAAAATTAAAAACAAAAACTAATAAAATGGAAATACTACATACTACCAGGAATATATTAATTAAAAATTATGCTGAAAAAATGATGTTGGGAATTTTTTTGGTAACAGGAAAATAATACCTCAAAAATAAAAAATGGTTTTAATTGCTAAAAAAATTAAACATTAAATATTATTTTGAAAGAACAAACAGAAATTTAAAAGATATTTCCATAATGCCTGGGGGAGGGCAGTGAGGGAAGTATGTGAATTATAAATAGCAGATAATGAACAAAAGTTTGACTCATCACATACAAAGCAAAACTGACCATGGTGCCGTAAATAACTACTGAGAAAAATAGAGGTTCATATGCAGATTTATACATTGCAAGGGCTGAGAAAGGAATTCAGGAAAACAACAGATGAAGATACACTAGCACAATGCTTATTTAAAAAAAATCTTTATCTGAAGACTTGTTCAGAAATAGAATGATAAAAGCAGATTACATAAACTTAAATAGACTCCAAACTTTCAAATAACATTGAATTGAATCTTCTAGTTTTTCTCTTGAATAGGAAGATATTTTCTCTAGAGCTCTTTTTTTTTAAAATTAAATTTATTGGGGGTAACAATGGTTAGTAAAATTACATAGGTTTCAAGTGTACAATTCTATAATACATCATCTATATACCAAATTGTGCGTTCACCATCCAGGGTGAATTTTCCTTCCATCACCATATATTTGACCCTCAGATATGAATGAAGTCATATGGCTCTCAACTTTTTCTGTCTGACTTATTTCACTTAGCATGATAATCTCAATATCCATCCATGTTGTCACAAATGGCACTATTTCATCTTTTCTTATGGCAGAGTAGTATTCCATTGTGTATGTACCACATCTTCTTTATCCAATCATCTATCAAAGGACACTTTGGTTGTTTCCATGCCTTGGCCACTGTAAATAAAGCTGCAGTGAACATCAGCACACATATATCTTTACAGATAAATATTTTCAGATTTTTTGGGTAGTTACTCAGAAGAAGGATTGTTGGGTCATATGGGAATTCTATTCTTAATTCTTTGAGGAACCGCCATACTGTTTTCCATAGCAGCTGCACCAATCTGCATTCCTACCAGTAATGTATGAGGGTTCCTTTTTCTCCTTTGTCAAGAACTCTTGACATCCCTTTCATAAGTCATGAAAAGCACTCGCTAATATGTATGGAAGATTGACAAAGTACTCCTGCTGAGGGTAACCCAGCAACAATCATTTTTTCAACTTTTATATATAATATTAAAACATTTTATTTTATAGCAATTTGTACATACACATGAACGTGTCTAAAGTTTACCTTGAATTAGTTTCCTGGGGCTGCCATAACAAAGTACTAAAAACTCAGTTGCTTAAGATTCAGAAATGTATTGTCTAACAGTTCTGGAAGCTACAAGTCCAAAATCAAGATTTCAGCAGAATTGGTTCCTTCTGGGGAATGTGAGAGAGAATCTGTTCCATGCATATGTCCCTCTCCCAGCTTCTTATCCCATCAGGTGTTCCTTGGCTTGTCGATGGTATTCTCCTGTCTTCACAAAATGTTCCCTCTGTGTGTATCTTTCTGTGTGTCCAAATGTCTCCTTCATAAATGCTTTTATGAAGTCCCTTAATGATGCTTTCTGAACTTGATCATCTGCAAAGGCCATTTCTCCAATAAAATCACATTCATAAGTTCAGAAATCAAAACTTCAACATCTTTTTGGGGGACACAGTTTGTTTATTCTTTTGTTTACACATCAGCCAGTTCTTGCTCTCAGAGAAAGTAGGGAAGCCAATATTTTGATTAAAATTGTGAAGAAAATTTTGAAATGGAGAAAAACTGTTTTTATATTCCCCTATGATTTGGGATAGGACCAAGCAAGATTAATCTAATTTGAGCAGTAAGACACTACAGTCTAGCTTATTAAAAAATATAGATTTTAAAGCAATTCTCTCATGATGGATTAGAATTTCCTAAGCCAGACCAAATTAATATGAATTTCAAGTATCCATGATAAAGCCCCAAACTCAACTCCATATGGGCTTATCTATGTGTGCAGACTCATGGGCACATTGATTGAGACTCACATTTTCCCTTTCATTATTTCATGAGTTCCATTTGAAAAAAGAGGAAGAAAATCAAACCCTGTTTCTAAGATTTTTATTAAAATCTTTCTCTAACAAGTGTTCCTTTTTATGGATTCTATACATTTCCTTTAAATACATTTTTTAAAAATCTCTTGTGGTGATTCTGTTGTTTTTTGTACTCTATAATTCCCCCTGCTGTATAGTTCTTTCCAAACATACTTCATATTTTGCTTCCCAAATCAGTTGCCATGCCTAAGTTCAGTTGCGAATCCTCAATGTCCAATCCAGATGTAACTCTCTGTGCATTCCTATTTTTTACTCCAAGAAGAATATACCTGCCCAAAGGCCTGCTTGTGGTTAACTGGACTTCAATTCATAACTACAGTCTAGCGCCCACTGTTTACAGAGGTCCCTCAAATACGCTGCATTTCAGAGAAAGCCACAGAGTGGCTGCCAAGCCTCCTGCACTGTGCTCCTGCCATCTGAGTTGACCCTTATAAGATGGCTCCTAGGATCAAAATTCGACCAACAGTACTAAGATTTTCCCCATCTACTGGGAGCTACGCAGCTGTATTTTCAGCTCCATTCTGCCCAATCAGAATAGTGCTTTTTTGGACTAATCAAACTGTGAGGATTTGGACAGCTCATTGATATGAGAATGGACCAATCAGGGACCAGGAATGGGGGCTCTTCTCTATATAAGTCAGCTTCAACTCTGTCTCTGTGCAGTGCACTTTCAGTTGCCATTGAAGTCTGGAGCTGCAACATCAGAGCTGAGCTGCAGCACTGGACCTGAGCTGCAACACTGGACCTGAGCTGCAACCCCAGAGCAGCTGATTCACAGCTGTGCTGTATCATACTTGAAGTGTATCACTACTGAGCTGTCTCACAGTCATGCTGTTCTATAGCTGTGCTATTTCACAATTGAGCTGTTTGCACTGAATAAAGTCTCTCTGGCCTCACCACACACCAAACTGGGACTCCTGTTGGCATTGAATTGGCTATGATGAGTCTAAGTTGACACTTTGCATTTAATAGCTTATGCTTTCATACATCCTGAGAACCAATTGCTTCTTTTATGCTGTTCTAAGTTTATACTATGTAAGCCATTAACTTCTAGACATCAAAATTTGCAATTATTTTCTGAAGACCCTTAGGTATAGGAAAGATTTCTTATATTATTTTCAGAGTCTAAGTTCTATATAATAATTTACCATTTGGTCATGAATTGTTTAAATATTCATGATGTTTACTAGGCCTATATTAGCTATGCATTGCGCCAGTTGGTGCCATTCCTTGCTACTAGACAGATGATTAAAACATAAGTGATGTACACTCAAATGTCAAGATTGTAACTCCATGCCTGCTTACGATTAATATCCAGGGTGTAGTCTGCTTATGTGGGTAATCACTTTCACCTAAAAGTGAGCTCTTATAATCCATTCCTCTACTATAAATCAGAGCCCGAAGGCATATTCTGCATTAAAGTAGATCAAGGGACTTTAAGAGCTCACTTGTAAGTGGTGGCAATTTCAGACATGAAGATATTAATTCAAGGACTATAAAATAGGCCACCCTCCCACAATAAAGCAGCATCAATACAAATTAATATCACTGATACATGTCCTTTGTCAGATTAGAGGAAATGTCTCACAATTACACCACAGTTAAGCAAGTCATAGCACAAAATTGGGTGGTATTAACCATTTCATGTTTCTTATTCTTTTCTGAGCAAAACATCATAAGACCCTTACCTAATGGTCCTTACACGGCTTAATAAAAATATACTTCTAGAAACCCTACACCAAACAAGAATGATCAATAGAAGGTAACTGATATTGTATCATTTTACAGATAATGAATCCTTTGGTGTACAAAATTTTTGATTAGCTAATGTGAAGTCATTTCAGAACTAAATTGGAGAGAGTATTTAAACAAAGTTATTTCTGGTTAAGTTGTCTACACAATACTGGGTAATGTGACAGCATTATGTTTCTAAATTGTAAATCAACTGTAATTTATTTTGTCTATTCCATATGCAAGCTTACCATGGAGAATGTCTACTATTTGGTTAGTATTTGCTATTATTGCATATAAAATGTGTTGTTATAACATGATAATTGATACAGATACTAGTCCTCTATTAGTCAGGGTTCTCCATAAAATCTGTTTTATGATAATCTGTTTTATTGAGAGTCTTCTAGACTGTTGTTTGACCAAACATCTGGGCATTACAGTCTGGCCAAGTTGGCACATAAAATTAACCATCACAGTTGCTTAGTCTGTTATAATATGTGCTCCTACAGGGTAACAATTCTAATTTATCTATGCTTCTTATCTGTAACAATATTACTATACCTGGCAAATGGAGAGCATATCAAATCTGATGTAGGAATGTATAATTGATCCTCACTATTTGCAGATTCTATATTTGAGAATTCTCCTACTTACTAAAATAGATTTGTAACCCCAAAATCAGTACTCATAGTGCTTTTTTAGTCATTCACAGATGAGCATAGAGTGGCAAAAAAATGTTATTTGCCTCAGCTGTGCATGTTCCTAGGTAAGGCCTAATAAGATAACACTCTTCCTTCTTGTTTCAACCCTCATCCAATAAACAAGTGTCTTTTTCAAGTCTATTTAGTGCCCTTTAAAAATATATATTTTTGTGCTTTTGTTTGTGTTTTTGCTGTTTAAAATGACCCCAAAGTGTACTGCTGAAGTGCTGACTAATGTTCTCTAGTTCAAGTAGTCTATAATATGCTTTATAGCAAAAATGCATGTGTTAAGACTCACTGGCTGTGAGTTCAATGTCTAAAGTGCCTTTAAACAGAAAGATACATAAAACAAGGTTATGCATTGATCAGGTGGTAGAAATGCTGTGAACAGAGGCTTTTAGGAACCTAAGCCTGTATTTCTCCTAGGAGCAATGCCTCAGTGTTCACTAATTCAGTGTTTGCAGTGCGTTTATAGGACATCTACTGTGAATAGTGAGAATTGACTATAGGAAATCCCTGTCTAATTGCATTAATGTTTTTTTTGTCTGAATGCATTAATGTTTTTTATGTCCTTATCATATATTATTGTGAGTTTTAAGGAGAATTTGCTCTAAACACACAGTTGTATTTATTCTGAAAACATGGAAAGATTAGATGGATAGAATAGAATGATAGATAGATATAGAGTAATGAAGAGATACATATAAACAAATATAAAAAATTGCATACACACATACAAACATACATACATACATACATTTTCTATTTCACTAAAAACACCTAGAAGGAATACCAGTAACACTGAGCATACCTAGTGTCCAAATATTAGTTTCCAAATAATTTTTATTACTAAAAGAAACAGGTCTCCATAAAGAAATGATTGATTTTAAGACTGGGAAAATGGAAGTACAAAACAGACTTTTACTGTATTGTACCAGAAATTTAAAATGTGCTCAATGATAAAGATATGTCAAAAAATTATAGGAGCCAGCCTAAATGTACTTCCTTCAATTGACAAATCTGTGACAATTTGAACACCCCATCAAATCAACTTAGAATTCATGAGTTAAATATTTTATAAATAAATACATTGAAAGGAATGAAAACTTTTTACTCACTTCTTATTTCTTACTCAGAATGCAAACTTATACATATATAAGAAATGATAAAGTTAGAAAATTACCATTTGGCCACCATAATAATTCAGACAATAAATATCAATGAATATAAAACAAATGGCTGAAAGTTGGATGAAGAATTATTTATTAGTTTTAAAAGTGTATCCCCACACAGTACTTAATTTAAAAAGTAAAAATAGTAACTTTCCTGTGGCGAATTCTGACAAGCCTTCAAACAAGTAACAAAGTTAACATCACCAGTAATAAGAGAAATCATGTGCCCTTGATATGATACACAGAGAAGACCGCTAAATCACTTTTATGACACTCTGCCAAGAATATATGATCAGAATCAATCATAAGGAGATATCAGGCAACTTCAAATTTAGAGTCATTCTAGAGGAATACTCCGTATTTGCCAAAAATTTAAAGATCATGAAATACAGAGAACGACTGAGGAACTATTACAGAATAAGACATAATTTTTTTCCTTTCAAACAATAATAAATGACATCACCAATTAAATTTTCTATCTTTAATTTGCTCCAAAATCTGTGATTGTTAAGTTTATTCCTAGGTATTTCATTCTTTTTGTTGCAATTACATTCCTTTATCTGAAATTTCATTGTTAGTATATAGGAATGCAATAAATTTTTGTACATTGATTTTGTATCCTGCAACTTGACTGTGTTTGTTTATTGCTTCCAATAGTCTTTTGGTGGAATTTTTAGGGTTTTCTATACATACAATCATGTCATCTGCAAAAAGTGACAATTTTACTTCTTTTTTTTTAGATTTTTTTTAATTGGGGAATTGGGGGATGGGAACAGTGCTGGGGAATTGGGGGAAGGGGAACAGACAAGATGCTGTC
>NW_017732722.1:0-30140 GCF_001890085.2 Hipposideros armiger | reverse complement strand
CACGGTAGCCCAGCTCCAGGTCAAGCTGTTGTTCAGCATCTTAGCTGTAGAGGGCAGTGTCACTGGCCCTCATATGTGGATCCGAACCGGGGCCTTCTGGCGTCCCAAGCCAGCTCTTAACCAACGCGCCACTTGGCCAGCCTGACAATTTTACTTCTTCATTACCAATTTAGTTCCCTTTTATTGCTCTCTTTTGCCTGACTGCTCTGGCTAGGACTTCCAGTACTATGCTGAATAACAGTGGTAAGAGGAGGCACTCCCTGTCTTATTCCAGATTGTAGCGGAAAAGCTTTCAGTTTTTCACCAGCTAAATATGATATTAGCTGAAGGTTTGTCTTATGTGACCTTTATTATGTTGATGTACTTTCCTTCTATACACATTTTATTGAGTGTTTTAATCATAAATGGATATTGCATAATATCTTGTCAAATGCTTTTTAAGCATCTATTGATATGACCATATGATTTTTATCCTTTATTTTGTTTATGTGGTGTATCACATTGATCTATTTGTGATTGTCCTTGTTAGTGTAACTGTAAATTAGAATAGAATATGTGCAATACTAGAATTTTGTCTCGGTCCCCAGTTTGAAAATAAAACAAAACAAGCAAAAAAAAGGAGCATATATCCGAATATTATAAGCAAACTGTTTCCACAGATGATTTTAAAGACAGCCATGGTGGCATTAGGTAACCTCCATTTTATGAGTATCTAAGAAGTGACTTGAAGACTTTAAAGATACAGAATTTTTATAGTTAGAATTTTTAACTAGATTGTTTATGGGGCATAGTATCTGCTCCAACCACTTCCAGGCAAATTGAGTCATAGGAAAAGCAATATAAGCATTTGGAATTTCTCTTGGAATTTGGAAGATATAGAGATTGGTACTTGGAATAAAAATTTCAGTTACATGCTGTGGCTACAGTGATCTCTGGTAACAAAGTAGAGGGAGACAGGCCTGGATTTTGAAAAAGACCACACATTTTCACCAACTATAAAATAAATCAGCCAAGGGTCACCATAAACAATCCCATTCTTGAGGGTTTCATACTGGGGGGGAGCTTAAATCTCAGTTGACAAGTTCATCCTGTATACTAAGGAACCTTCCAAACATCAAAACACAATCTAAAAAACACACACCACACACACTCCACACACAATTACATGCCTTCATAAATTACCAAAACAGATTACCAAACGTCAGGCCATTAGAAATGCAAAAACAAGGCTGTTAATAATACAGAAACCAAATGCAAAGCTTAAAGTATTTACAATTCTTTCAACTGCAGGTGAGGAATAAAAAATTGATAAAGTTGAAATTAGAATGGTAGAAAAATTAAGTTCTATTACATTATTACATACCATTCACTAATATTACTATATTAGTAGTACATTAATATTAATATTACTAAAGTAATATTAACTGATGTTAAATATTATGTTATAACTGATATTGATACAGTAATATCAATATTGTAATATACAGTAATAATGTCATATATTAGCATTATTATATTACATTCACCCTTTCTGAAGTTAGGTCATTCAATAAACCAATGCATCCTAAACACTTTAAGAACTTGTCTCACCTTCAGAACATTCCATAAAGCCACCTAAATTTATTTTTCCTTACGTTCCAAATTCCATCATTTTCTTTGATGAAGCAGATGTCTACATTACCATAAGCTGACATGGATCAGCATATTTTTATTGTTATATTTGCTTTTGATACTTTTCTAGCTATTATTTGTTTTTATCTTGCCTAACGTTTTTCTCACTTTCAAGAGTTAGTGAAATCCCATCACCTTTTTAAAACTCATCAGAAATCTGATTTACACATTAAAAATACATATACAGGGGCTGGTCGTGTGGCCAGTTTGTTAAGAGTTTGCTCAAGAGTTCGAGCTCTGAGCAACAGGGTCGCTGGTTCAATTCCTACATGGGCCAGTGAGCTGTGCCCGAGCTGAGCTGCTGCTGAGCTGCCAACAGGTGGCAGGATGGCTCAGTTGGTGAGAGCACATGCTTCTAACAAGGTTGCCTGTTCAAGATAGTGGGCTACACCTGTCCACAACTGAAGACTGAACTCGGCACCTTGAGCTGAGCTGCTGCCCTGGTGGCTCGGGATAGAGCATGTGCTCTTAACAACAAGGCTGTTGGTTTGACTCCCTCATGGGATGGTGACTACACCCACCCGCAACTAAGACTGGACTTGGCACCTTGAGCTAAGCTGCCGCCCGGATGGCTCAAACAAACAAACAAACAAAAAATACATATAAAGGTCTTATCACCTAATTACATTCTTTTCTACTAAGTTAGGCCTGCATATTTCATTAGAGAATAAGTTCCTTGGGTGCAAACATCAAAGCCTCCAGTCCTGAACGCAACAGTCCTGTGAGCAATGGGAATTCGATATTTAGTCAATGATTGTTATTCTAACCCCCAAATTCAAAATTATTATAAAGAACATGCAATGAGGAAATACCTTAATAACTTTTGGAAGTGTTTAATGGTTTCTACTTTGAAATTTTCACACAGTCAGGTCTGTAGAGAATTTGTTTTTAAAAAGTGATAATGAAAAGTTCAATACATTAGTGGTCCAAAATTTTAAGCTATATATTTTCAGCAAAACAAATTACCCAGAGGAATTTTAAATCTTCTACAGTATACTGGCAGTATAATCAGTGTCTAGGCATACTACTGCACTATTAATAAATTCCCAGAATTTATACATTTTTATGAATATTTCTAGATGCCTTTTATACCCTCAAGAAGTACACAGGTAGTAAGATAAAGTAAATCAAAGTTATGGCACAACTCATCTCAAAATGAATATTTTCTACATGA
The DNA here is from genome assembly GCF_001890085.2 of Hipposideros armiger. Lineage (NCBI taxonomy): Eukaryota > Metazoa > Chordata > Mammalia > Chiroptera > Hipposideridae > Hipposideros > Hipposideros armiger. The sequence continues at coordinate 27,295 of NW_017732722.1, read as the reverse complement.
AATATGGTAACATGTGTAAACTTTATCTAGATATAGCAAACACTAGAACATCAATTTAAATTTTTATAAAATCTTTGTGTTAGGGATAGACTGGTATATGCCAGTTGCAGATCTATTAAACTGTGAGCCTCTAATGTGATATTTAAAACATAAAGGCACTTTTGATTGGCAAAAACCTAGTAAGTCCATAAATTTGTGATTTGACCAATTGTTCATCATCTATCCATCAATCCATTCATTTATTCCTGGAAATATGAGCACATAAGTTAGTCAGCCTCAGTCTCTAAGGGTACTAGTTGGATACATGGTTAAGACAATAATTTGTGGATCTTCTTCATTAAAACAAATTATTCAATTCTTGTGACTAATATTTTTTTCTTGTATTACCTATCTGCATCTATCCTTCATGCATGAATGTTTTCATTTAGTAAAAGTGCAAAAAAATTAATGCACTTATCTCTTTGAATAGCCTTCATTCAATAAAAGTATATTGAACATTAAAGATGTATGTGTGAAATAAATATTCTACTGCAATCAAATTATAATACTTATCCTAGTAAACTAAGAAGAAACATCTTTAGTCGGGAGATGAGGGAAGAAAAGCAGGAAATCTTGGTCTAGTGATCCTGTTATCTGAGTTGAATATCCAGTTCCCATAAATTCAACTAGTTTAATGATCTGGAATATCCTATGCTGTAAACCTTTATTCAAAATTCACAAGGATTCCAGTAAAAAACACAATAAAATAAGACAGTAGATTATTTTCACATGAAGATAAAGTAGTCTATTTTTGTTTATCCTAATAGCTCTGCTTAGGGATGACACAATAGGATACAATTTATTACTTTATTTGCTACATTAATGACCATTTTTAAAGAACAATCTTTCAAGCGAGATCTACAAATGGAGTACATTCATCTGGAAACATTTGAATTAGTCTGTGTGCGGACAAACAAATGCAAAATGGTAAAACTCATTCCTTCATATAAAGAACAGGAGAGCTGAAACATGAAGAAGCCACAGCTTATAGATAAAGAAATTGAAATGCAAGAGATTAAATGATCATCTGAGACATTCGTTAAATTTCAGTACTTTTTATAACATAAGTCAGATATTAACAATTATAATGGTGAACTAGTGCCAATATTTTATAAAATAAAAAGTGTATTATGCTCAAAGAAAACAAATTATTTAAAGTGAATAAATTAAGATTTTTCCAAGGAACTTCCTGAATAAGAGACCAGTGACAACTCTGTCACAGACCAGCACTAATGCTGGGGTCAGTGTTTGGGAATCACAGATCTATTTTATCAGTGCAAAAACTGTATTTCCTAACTGAATTTCCTACTGTCTAGTTTAAGATTTTCCCAACCTACTGAAGGAACCCAGGCAATATTTTTATCATTTCTCTTCTTTTCAAGAATCTTCTTTTATGTGTCTATTTTTCAAAGATACTTTGAATATTATAGTTACAAAGGAAATCTTATTGATCTCCTTTTATGTTTACAAATAATTTAAGCATTCCCATGAAATAATATACAGGCATATCTCAGAGATACTGCAGGTTTGTTTCCACAATTGCAATAAAGTTAGTATCTCAGTAAAGTGAGTCACGATCTTTTGGCTAGTAGAGGGTCTTTCCTTCATTTTATAAAAAAATGCAATACCTATGAAGCATAATAAAATGAGGCAGGCCTGTAATATAAAAAGTACTCTTACTTCCAGGTGTACAGCACTGAATTCTTTCCTGCATACATACATGATTTCAGTAATTAGCTTTCTATTTCTGATGTAAAAAATATTGCCACAAATTTGGCAGTTTAAACAATACAAATTTATTATCTTAGAGTTATGCAGGTCAAAATTCTGACTATGTCTCTCAGGCTAAAATCAAGTGTTAGCAGGTCTTCATTCCTTTCTGGAGGCTGTAAGAGAGAAAGGGGATAAAATATGTGTTCCATGGCAATATTTAGCTGGAATCCCACATTCTTATTTGAGATGTGAGGACTAGACCAATTTTGTTATTGACACTAAAAGCATTTATATGTAGATCTGAAGTTTGACCATATTTAACATATTGTATGTTAAGTTTATTGTTTTAATATTTATTATTAAATTTTTCAAACATGCACAAAGTCAGAAGGAAAATCAATGAGTTTTCATGTACTCACCTCCCCACTTTAATTTTTTTCATTTTTTCCATTTTTGACAATAACTTTAAAAAATTACAACTGAATATTATAAACTCCATCTCTTGGAAGCAGTTCTAAGTACCCTTGGTCAAAGCTCTCTAGTCCTTGGTCTCTCCCAGTTCTGTGACCTTCACCATGTTATTGGTTGAATTCTGTCCTCCAAAATATACGCTGAAGTCCTAATCCCCAGGACCTCAGGATGTGACATTATTTGGAAATAGGATCTTTGCAGATTTAATTAGTTGAGTTGAAGTCACATTGAAGTAAGGAAAGCTCCTAACTTAATATGGCTGGCATTTCTATGAGAAGATGGTCACATGAAGAAAGAGACACAGGGGGAACATCTTGTGACTATGGAGGCAGAGATTGGAGTAATGTTGCTACAAGCCAGGGAATGATTGAAGCTATCACAAGCTTGAAGTGGCAAGAAAAGGTTCCCCTCTAGAGACTTCAGAAAGAGTACCACCCGGCTGACACCTTGATTTTGGACTTATAGCCTCTAGAAATGCTAAAGAACAATTTATGTTGTTTTAAGTCACCGAGTTTGTGCCACCTTGTTACCACATCCCTAGGTAACCGATACACCAACCATCTAAGGAACACACTCTTCCCACCAAATGTCTAAAATCTTGGTAATCCAAAATCAGTGAGATTTAGAGGCTTAAGTTATCAGTTATACCTTGCCCTGTTGCCAGTCAGTTCTGTGGTCTGAGTCCAATGAGTTTCCTCAACACAACATAAAAGGAAGGTATCTGACACGAACAATTTCTTTTCTATGCACAATAGCATACACCGTTCATCATCTAGTAATGGGAGCATTAAAAAATGTTAAATATGCTCAAACTTCAGGTCTATATATAAATGCTTTTAATGTTGATAACAAAATTGATCGAGTCCTCACATCTAAATTTAGAATGTGGGATCCCTGAAAAACATCACCATGGAACACATATTCTATCCCCCTTTTCTTCCAAAATGCCTTTACATTTAATAAATTACAAGAAGGTGATGAGAATAGTTATGCTTTGTTCTATGGTCAGCTCTGAGGACTGATTCCAGTGAATTCCTTCCCATAACATACAAGGAAGTCATCTAAGAACAGTTTCAGTGCAGAACTGTGTATACCCTCTATCACCTAGTAGTATGCAAATTAGATAGATAGATGATAGATAAACTGTAAATGTGATTTCTAAATCATTCTGCATTCCAGTATGTTGTGTACAAGTCCATTATGTTACAGGTATTAGTATAATGCTTTCAATCAAAATTCTGCAAACTTAAATTCCTTGACATTTATTTTGCAGTATGGGAAGAGAATGTACTAGATACTTTGGTCTACTCCCAGTGATACATACAATATTTTCTAACACAGGATATGTTTTATTTCCTTGAAACAGCTGTATATGTTATACCCATTTTCAGGTTATACCTATTTTTTTGTCTTATTTGTACATCCCACTCCTGGGGTGTGTTTGATTTTGTACCAAAATATACTATAGCCCCAAGGAATCACATATAGCTATATTTATGCATATGTGTATATTATATTTAAATACTAGACAAAACACCCATAGGATAAGTTGCATCAAGCAGGTACAAATGGTATAATTGGTTTACAGGTGTGGGTGGAAAACAGAGAACTTATTAAAAGTAACTTTCTGTTGTTACAGAAACTTACTAGAGGAAATTTATTTACCTATAAACTTCTATACTTTCTAATCCTTGAGAACATAATATCAGATAGCTATTATAGCTAAAAGAAGTACCAAAATTTATATTTTCAGGTGTGAAAAAAGATTCGGAGAATAAAGAAACAGCCATTTTTCTTGCTAGTATTTTCTTTTTAACCAGGAATGAGTTTCTGGATGTATTTGTAAAGGATAAAACCACTATTCTGTCTCAACACAGCTATGTACAATTACAAAATTGAAGCCATTCATGTAGGAAAGATATAATTAAAAATAACTAAATATCTTACTTTGGTGATTAAATGAAGTAAACATCAAAAATAGGAAAACATCTGACTTCACAAAAAAAGGTGACATTGTGCACTCAACCATTACGGTTACAGGAATGAGATTGTTGCTAAGCAACAAGTCGTCTCTAATCTTGTGAGGCTTTTGTATATGAGGAAAATTGAGGCAAAGAAAAGTTTGGAAAGCTAATGAGGAAGAAATGGCTTCAGTACAAATCGATCAATAGTGCACCTGACCAGAAAATCAACTATTAATGGGACAAAAGGAAGAAAGGCTACTTAGAGCTACTTGAGACAAATTTATTACCACCAGGTAGTTTAATTGTCTGCACTCTAATTCCCTGTTATCATCCTGTCTTCTGTGTGTGCAGCAATACTTTCCTATGTGGGAGTTCAATAATATGCAGCTGCATTTCTACACAGTGCATTTAACAATAACCCCAAACAATGTTTTGATCACTTCATTTTCTGTATCATTTAAGAATTCAATACACTGAAATTGGCCTACTTTCATGCTATGGTTATTTGAATGGCGATAAAGTACGGTTTAAACTGAGCTCTGCTGCCTGCAAAAATGTAGTCATGTCATTGACATTACAGTAAATCAACCTCGGAGACTTTTCCTCTAATAAGAAGTTAGGAGTCTGGGCATCAAGATGTGGACAAGAGACAAGAACAGAGTTATAAGCAAATTCTGTGGTGTTCTAGTTCTGTCTGTGATGCAAAAAGAGGTATGGCCAAATCTGAGTGGCCAAATCTTTAAACAGTTGCAGAGGGGCATTCTGACAAGTTCAAGCATTAGTGCTCGCTAAGGTTCTTCTGATGAGCTGAGCTGGACCACATGTCAATTATTAGCACCCTTTTAACTAGAAAAGAAGCAAGCATAACGGTCTTAAGCAAACAGGAGGTCTTTAGGGAATATGTAAGAACCTCCAAAGATTTTCAGAAATCCTTGGAGGAAAAAAACTCAATAAGTCAATATAATCCATTAAGGCACCTAAGAAGGAAACTTAGGTTAGGTTATTTGGCTATTAAAGAAAATCATGACCTCTATAGGCTGCAGAATTGGAAAATATAGAAACTAAACATAACCGGGAATCTGGATGGTAACACAATTTGGGAGATGATACATAAAAGACAATTGTATGAAAAGCTTGGAAAACACAAAACCAAAACGAGGCCCCACAGGAAAATTTGATGAGGCCTTTTCTCTTTGTCTAATCTCATTAATGCTTGACTCAAACTCTGAGAAGTACAGCATTCTGTCTCACTATGTGCAATGTGCAATGATGGAGACCATCTCGTGGAATTTAGGTGACATCTGATTTTTCGAATAACTACAAAACTTCAGTGTGGGTGTTACACATAACACTAGAGCTGCTTTTCTTTCATTTAAATATAATGTTTCATCCTAACAATGCAAGATCGCCGCAAGATCATTGCCACACAGAGATCTATTTCACTAATAGCATTTTACTGATGGTTACATTTATCATTTCCTTCTACCCTTTATGTAATTTCACTCTCAGAAATAAAAAGAATCCATATATTAAAAAATAAAGTAGCATCGCTGTTTAATGTTTACTTTAAAACACATAGCTATTGATTCATTGGTTTCTGTTTGCAACTGTCTCTAAGGGTTATTTGAGAACTAACTTCATGAGAAACTAATGGATTTCAAAATAGTTACATTGACATTCCAATGTCTCTAGCCTGTGGCTGAAATGGCAGACTGGCAGTGAAGGAACCTACATTTATGCTGCAGCCTTATGGAGGCAAAATTAAACTCATTCACATTGAAGAAAAATGCCCACCAACCACCCAACACCCTTTTTCCACAAACATTCCCATTCCAAAGGTGTTTGATTACAACTGTGGAAGTAATTTCAGAAATTTTACATAGTATAAAATGAATACAATTTTTTTTCAAAACCTGGAAAAAAGGCCTGATTCCCATTTCCAGCTTTGCCAATGCCTAGTTAGACTTTCTGCAAGTCACTTTTGGGGACGTTGTTCCCTCCACTGTAAAGTGGAGAGCTTGGATGATGATTGCAAAAGTCCATTCAAAACCAAATATTCTATGATCTTTTTCATTCTGGAACAATAAAACAGCCTTCGCTTATGTCTAACTTATGCCCTTTCTAATGCAATTAAAAAACAATGGATCCTCTAGAGAGGAAAGGAGAGTATATGAAACACTGTATTTCAGTGTCAGGAGGGAGGAGAAATTACCTCATAATTTTATAAATGTTATTTAATTTGCATAAAGCATTTAAATTAATTATTATGTTTTGCAATAATTATTCACTCCTAAAACATATTTTTAAATTTGTGCAATTAGCAGTATAGACCTCAAAAAAACTTTTTATATAAGACTTGTCTATAACATGCAAAGTCTGGCATTTTAAAAAAGATAAGAGTAAGCAATTTAACTTACCTAATCAAAATTTTTTAAAGTATGTTTATTATTTTATTATTAATATTTTTGAAATTATTTGCCAATTATCATTTTCAGAGATGCTCAAGTAAAATTAATTTTAGATTAAGAAATTGCCTAAATATATATAAGTTCATTCTTCAGAAAGAAATTTTATCTTCAAATCTACCACAAAATGACAATTTGTCAAAATCTCTCAGTCTGATATTATGTGTATTATTAAAATATTTAGGCAGGCTACAGATGGATAATAATTATCAGCAGTGATTCTATATCTATACCCAGTAAATAAAAGTTCTGAAAATAAATACAGGGTTGTATTTTCCTAAATTAAATTATTATCTTGTTTTTTTCTACAGAAGTTATATCCTAGGGAGAAAAGATAATTGCTTATATTTACTAAAAACAACCATGAAATAATCCAGTCTTGTTTGTAGTTTCATTTTTATCAAATTATAGAAGCAGTATTTAGTTTTATAAATTTAGGGGTACACAGTGACTTGAAACTAAATTATTCCAAATTATCATAAATAATTCTATGAAATAGCCCTTGTGTCCTTGAGTCTTGGTTCACACTTACAGCTATTTCATATAATAATTTATCATTACTTGGTATTGCATAGCAATTTTACTGTTATAAGCAACAGACATTAATTTGTGTCACCCACAGAAGCATACAAATATTTATTAAACTCCTATTACATTAACTTTATACTTATATATTATTTAACTTATTCTCCTAAGAGATCTCTATTATAGGTACTGTTAATATCATTACATGGATGAGGATACTGAAGTATCCGAAGGTTAAATAACTTGTCTGAGTTCTTGCTGCAACTTAAAAGAATTTGACATCAGTGACACTGACAATTGATTTTGTACTACTTCAATTTACCCAGCCTCCCTAGTTTACAAGAAAACAAACTTTTATTACCTATTAAAATATAATTTGCTTTAAATCATACTGCTCAAGAAATTGTTTATTGGGGCTCCCTATACCCCTCCTTCTGTGCAATTGTGTATGTGATTTCACACACACACACACACACACACACACACACACACACACACACATACACACACACAGAGTTGAGAATTGGGAACAGGACCTCTGCTCCATAGTTCACTCTGGTCATTGCTCATGCTCACAAGAACACAAGGGACAGTAGATACCTCAAACCTGGTCCAGAGAGCAAGGGGGGAGTGGGGTGGTAGGTGAGGGTAAACGGGATCAAATACATGGTGATGGAAGGAGAACTGACTCTGGGTGGTAAACACACAATGTGATATACAGATGATGTATTACAGAATGGTACACCTGAGATTTATGTAAATTTACTAACCATTGTCACTCCAATAAACTTTAATTAGAAAAGTAAAAAAAAAAAAAAAAGCCTAGTCTTGCTTGTGCTTGTACTTGTTTGTCTCCTAAAAAGGCACGTATGACCCATAATTCTTAGTGTTCATTCCCCACCTCTCACTCCCATCTTCAAGAATCTTCTGGAGGAAATCTCTTTCTAGTTTGCTATGTGTGAGTCCCTTTAGAAACTGGATATATATGTTTTTTCTTTTTATAAAAATGCCTGTTTCCCTTTACTCCAATCCTGTCATCTCTCCATCTTCAACTCCAAGACTTGGGCTCCATTCCAACTGGGAGAATACATCATTGTTGATGTTTCCTTTTCATCCCCACCAATGAAGTCAGATTTTACATACAAAAAGAAAAGGAAAACTTCAATTATTAATTCACTTAATTATCCTAATACTGAGAAAAGATGAAAACGATCTCTCATCTAAGAAGCTTAGCTTTAATTAATATAGCCAGTGAGTTCAGAGAGGTCTTTACTTGTTTCAGAAAAACAAATAAACAAAAAACAAATAAAGTCATTGCTACCACCCACATGACTGAATGATTCAAGTTTATAGAGGCAGAAGTATTTACCACAAAGCCATGTGGCAGTCAAAAGACCTAGTTTACAATTCACATTCCCTTTTGGGGTGCCCTTGACAAAAATTGATCCTTAGTTTTCTGATTTGAAGATGGAGAAGAAACAAATAATAACAACATATATTGAGCACTTTCAATGCCCAAAATACTGCAGAAAGCCTTTAAAAATCATATTATCTCCTTAATTCACACACATACCCTATTAGGTATATATTCTTACGCTCCATCTTTCAGATGATAAAACTATAGTGTTAGAGATACAGTAAAACCTTGGATTGTGAGTAACTTGTTCTGCGAGTGTTCCGCAAGACAAGCAACCATTTCTAATAAATTTTAACTTGATAAACGAGCGATGTCTTGCAATACGAGTAGTACATGATGCCAAACGTCACATGATCACAACTGAGCTGGTGGAGGAACATGGCCAGGAAATGACCATCCACTGACGAACTGATGGATCTGCATCACCAGCAACAGCAAGAGGTTATGGAGGAGCTCTCGTCTGCAGAGGAGGAGGAGAAAAAGGCAGAGGAATCCCTCACTTCAAATGAGATTAGGGAGATGTGTAAAATGTGGGAAACAGTGCAAAATTTTGTAGAAAAGCACCACCCGAATAAGGCGGTAGCAGTGCTAGCGGTGAGTCTGTTTAACGATAATGAAATGTCGTTATCTCTTATTTCTGCGAAATCCTCAAAAGGAGGCAAAATCAAGTGTCATTGGATAGATTCCTTGTTAAAGTTGCAAAAAGAAAGATTCCATTGAGCCAACAGAGAGCAGTGATTCCGTTAGTGACAGTGAGAGCTGTCCTACACAATAACCCTCCTCTCTCTGGTCTCCCTCACACCAGCCACGAAGGTTTTCAAACGTAAGTGCAGGTTAATTTCTTTTCCTTTACATGTTGCATTGTATTTTCTTTATTATTTTGTATTATATTACAGTATTGTAATAATTTTTATATGAATATTTTTGGGTTGTGGAATGAATCATCTGAGTTTCCATTATTTCTTATGAGGAAATTTGCTTTGATATACAAGTGCTTTAGATTACAAGCATGTTTCTGGAATGAATTATGCTCGCAAGCCAAGGTTTCACTGAACATACTTACAAACTCAACTAGCACAGGTCTGACAGGTTAAGTTCATGAACTTGCCACTGTGTGCTTACACTGGCAGCACTGTACAAACAGCTCGGTAAGGTTTCATAACCTTGGTATATCAGTGTGTCACAGCTGTCTTCATGTCAACATGTGGCAGTGTCTTGCTGAGTAGTGTTCATTATTGTGTTTTCGTGTACCATCGCGAAAATGCCTGACCTTGAATAAGAGTAACGAAAAAACATTAAATTTCTTGTTAGACTTGGCAAGAGTGGAAGTGAAATCAGGTACATGTTAGTCAAAGTTAATGGGGATAATGCCATGAAAAAAATGGTAGTGTACACAAAATGGCCTAAATGTTTTTCTTACGGGAGAGAACGCATCACTGAAGAAGAGAGGTCAGGGTGGCCAATAATGAGCAGAACTGACAAAAACAGTGCAAAAATTCATCAAATTGTGCGTCAAAATCATCGGCTGACTATGAGAAGCATAACAGACCAAGTAAACATCAATAGGGAAACAGTTAGGAAAATCTGAAATGAAAATTTTGGCATGAAAAAGGTGTGTGCAAAAATGGTCCCAAAGGAGCTCACTGATGAATGAAAACAAAGGAGAGACAGTTTGCCAAGATCTTTTGGAGAGGCAAGACAAAGTTTTGTGCCATGTTATCACTGGTGATGAAACATGGGTGTACCAATATGTCCCTGAAACAAAGCGTCGAAGTGCACAATGGGTCAGCCAATTCTCCACAACCAAAAAAGTTCCGTCAGTTCAAATCAGGAGTCAAAATGATGTGGCCAAACTTTTCTTTGATATCAGAGGAATTATTCATTATGAATTAGTACCAACTGGACAAACGGGTTAACCAACTTTACTATTTGGAAGTGCTGAAGAAGCTGCATGAAAAAGTTGGAGGAAAATGACCTGAACTTTTTACCAACAATTTGTGGCTCTTGCATCATGACAATGTACCAGCTCACATGGCACTGCCTGTGAGGGAGTTTTTGGCCAGTCAACAAATAACTGTATTGGAATACCCTCCCTACTCACCTGATCTCACCCCAAATGACTTCTTTCTTTACCCGAAGATAAAGGAAATATTGAAAGGAAGACATCTTGATGACATTCATGGTAATACGATGACAGCTCTGATGGCCATTCCAGAAAAAGTTCCAAATTGCTTTGAAGGGTGATTAGGTGCTGGCAGCAGTGTATAATGTATAGCTTCCCAGGGGGGGTACTCTGAAGGTCACCAGTGATATTCAGCAACGAGTTATGTAGCACTTTTTCTAGGATGAGTTCACAAACTTAATTGTGAGACTTTGTATGATAAATAAAATAGCTTCTTTTCAAACCCAGATTTGCTGGAATCCGGTCAAGATCTTAACCCATGTGCTAGTCTCCTCCCAGAGTCAATATAAAGAAAGACAAAGTAAAATCTCAAACACTATTGCATTGTGGACTTTATAAAACTTTATAGAGCAAAGCTTTTTTATAATCATTATTTTTGGCTCCCCAAGTATAGTATAACTATGTCAATTGTAAGATCCATGGTTTTTACATTTTTTAGTTGACCTTTGTCAATTCTCCTAACTTAATAAACAATAATGTATTCACACCCACTCAGGGATTTCATTTTATGATTAAATATTGTGCTCTATGGAATTGTCATTTTAAAGAAAGCAAAAAACAAATGAACAAAAAGCAAAATAGTAAAACCTTTCTCTGCCACACAATGTTTAAATTTATTATTTGCTAAATCAAATCAAGAAAACAGATACAATTGAACTGGTTATCATACCTATACTTTCTGCTATATATGTTTTTGTCATTATTAGGATAATTTTTTTGTGTGTATAGAAGCACAACTTAGATTTACTAGTAACAGCATCAAGATTATGACACTAATTTTTGGTCTGAAATGTTCTACTTCCCTGTAACAGAAAAGTATTAAATCTGAATTGCTGTGTCCCGCAATGCACAGGCAGCGATGAGTGAGAGGGGACGGTGCCAGGTGAAAGAAAATACAAGAGATAAAGAGACAAAGATAGATTTATGACATGAGGTCAGGGGGCTGCAGTTCTCTCTCTGGATTGAGCACCTAATTGGACCAACATGAAGCTTTTATTAAGAAACTTCAAAGGAGTAAAGCTTTTTAATTTTTTCTAAAATCTGTGTGATAAGTCCTTAAGACCAATTGCCATCAACCAGACCCATAGTGCTCCAACATATACTTCGTACTCCTACACACACAACCCCCAGGATGCTGCAGTTGCAGCTGCAGCCATGAACTAAGGGAGATAACCAACATCATTTCATCGGGTCCCAGTTTTCCGGGACACTCCCTTGAGAAAGCTTTACCAGTATCATTACACGGGTCTCAGTTTTCTGAGACACTCCCTCGTGACCTTATCAGGTCAGGGTCTGGTGTTGCGGGGGGGGGCAGTTGAGGATGAGGCTGTAAGGCAACACTGAATTATGAGACATCTATTAATTTTTAAAGTTTCTAGAAATATGACGTATTTTAAAGTTCAACAATTATATAACCTTTGGCTGGCCAAGTGGCTCAGTTGGTTAAGAGCTCACTCAAGAGTGCGAGCTCTGAGCAACAGGGTCACTGGTTCAATTCCCAGCCCGAGCTGAGCTGCTGCTGAGCTGCCAACAGGTGGCAGGATGGCTCAGCTTAAAAAAAAAACAAACAAAAAAACAATTATACAACCTTTATTTTAAGTCTCAGCTCTCATGTCTCCACACATAAATCATTTCATTTACAGATGATTATCCTACATGGTTTGTGCTGTGATGATTTTTCTCTTTCTAGTATCACATACAACATGCACTATAACAAACAATTTGTTTTTTCTAAAGTGAGTGTGGGTAAACAGGTTGCTGTTAGTCCAGAGTGTACTAAAGATTGTTCTTTACTCTTTGTACACCAAGGTTATATGGCTCCCCCCTCACTTTGAGCATGGACTATTTCCCAGTCAAAAGCCATTTTGGTCATTTTCATTTATAAATATACATTTTACAGTTGGAGTTCTCTTTGCTAGTCGACCTTAAACTTCAGAGCAAACCTACCTTTAGTGCCTCTATGAATAAGTCTAAACTTTCTGTTCATCGAGGTTCCCAATGCTCCCTAATTTTCCTCTTTTCCTTGCCTGCTCTATCTCTATGCACACCCCACTAATAAACCCGAGTTTCTCTCAGTATCCAAAATTAAGTCACTCTTTCCAGTTCTCTTAATCACGTAATCATCTATATAAAAGTTTTCTGGTTACTGGCAAAAATAAACTAAGTTCAAGTGCTAATTCCTCATTATACAATGGTAGTTTTCAGTTTTCTTAAATTCAGACAATTAATACAAACTATTGGGTTGTTGGAAAAGTCATAACATATTTTTTCTATGTTTTTCGTTGCAAAAATGCATTTTGACTTTTCTGACAACCCAATATTTAACCTCATTTCATTCATCGTAGTCCCTGAATTACATAATAAAGTAGTATATCTATCTTTAGCTTTATTTAGTGTTTTCTATCAATACATGAAAGTTGTTATAGCTTAAATAGATATAAAATGTAGTTCTACTGATACAAATCAAAACTTCATTACGTATATACTATGACTTTTTAAAGCAAAGTTATGAGATGTAAATGTTAAGCACTAAGCAAAATAATGATTATTTTTGTTGTCCTTTGCATTTTTTAATAGTAACCACAAGTGTCATGCCCTTTTGCAAAGAATTTTTTTTTTCCAAACAAACAGATTAATAACCATACTGGACTCAGAAATTTACCATTTAACAAAATTTTTTACTTGACTTAGATTAGTGAGACAGAAAATAAACACAACTGCTTTGTTGATATATTGCTGTAATGCATCATCAGAGTACCGCTCATGTGATAAACTATAATATTAGTATCATTCATCATCAAGAGTGCTGTCACTCTAAAAAAGTATTAGTGTAATACATCAGCAGCCGTCAAAACACACTGCCACTTCCAGCCATGTTTAAGGAATTCTATTGTGCTACTTTTATCTGCCAGGGAGAAAAGTACACCTTTCCTAAACATGAGCCTAAATGGATTCATTTTATTTTCAAATTGTCTTTAGAAAGCCACTTGTTTTCCATATTTCTCTGTCTTCTCAACTTTTATTAACTTTTCTACCCCTTCACTTCCTTATTGTATCTTATTCACAAATTAGTTCACGAAATACAGCATTTCAGAAACATCAGTATCTCACCTTCACTCTCCAAGTTTTCAGACAGGAGGTAGCCCTCTGTTTTGCAACAAGTAGGCCTATGAAGGACTATGGATGGGCACTAGCCTGGCTTCTTTCTACCAGGGCTTTTTTGTTACTGGACTTATTCTTGCTAGGCCATTTTATCACAGCTTCTTATATTCCACAATGGATTCTCAGAAAATAAAACCAGAAACTTCCTGAGTCCATGGGCATACATTTTATATAAATGTTTCGCTTTCCACTCATGTCACTAAACTTTCTCCTATCATACTGTCCCACCCTCCAATAAACATCTGCCTCTCTAATTACTTCTTTCACTCTCTCCAGAAGAGGTCAACATCTACTTTCAATATTTGTAATGTTTCCCCACTAATGATGGGTGTCTTTTGTCTTCCATTATGTCTAATACCCCAAATGATGTGCATTTGTTACATATCTCTTTTCCAAGCTGTTTTTAAAGATTTTGCCTCATATCTGGTCATAATAACATGTGCATATGGGTGCTGTGGTAGCCAGGCAGCAGACTCTTGTGAGGGCTTTTTAAAAAAATGTTTTAATCCCTCACTGTCCACAATGTACCCCTCTATCTTTTCATCCCAGCTGAGTAACAGCACTTTAGAAATACTAAAATGAACAGGGTATTAGATACTAGCAGTAATTTTAGGTGTTGTGGTATAAAATTATGTAGGAGAGTATCTCATTTTTGAGATGTGTCATGAATTTTTAGGGGTTAAGTGTTAGGACCTTTGCAATGTACTTTACAATAATTAAGCAATATAGTCCGATGATTTGATAGGTAGACAGATATATTTATTAAATATGGCAAAATGGTAGCAACTGAATCTAGATGCCAGGTAAACAGATGTTCATTGCATTATTTGTTTCTACTTTTATTTATATAAAAATTTACTCAAAAAGTTGCACAAAACAGACTTAAGAAACAGAAGAAAAGATAACATGAAGACCTTGTTCGAATCCTAGCCTTAACAAACCAAATTTACAACTATTTTGTAAAAATTAATACAATTTTTAAATGCATGTAATATTAACTGAGTTTAAGGAATCATCAATTTGTTAGCTACAACTGCACTGTAATGGGAATGTCCTTAATTTTAGAAAAACACATTAATGTATTTAGAAGTGAAATGATGTGATTTTGTGATTTATTTTAGACACAGATGAAGCCGAATAATGCAATATAATAATAATTACTTATTACAATAATCTTAAATGATTTTTATCAGTAATAAATATTTATACTGGTCGAATGTGCATATGGGGGTTCTTTACATTATTTTCCATTGTTTTCTGAATGTCAAAAATGTTAATACTAAAGGAAAACCTACAGTAACTTTATTCCAGCTAAATTTCAAAGATTAAGCACAGAGATACCTATGATACCATTTATTGCTGATAAACTAATTTCCAGGTATTATCTGGTTTCTTCATGTTCATTGAATTATGCATAAAAATGACATGAGAACATATCATCACTCATGTTTCCAAATAAAGGAATTGAAGCTTAGAGAGCTTAAGTAATGAGTTAGAGGTGACATAGCTAGTGTGAAGGAGCCATCTCAAGTGGTCAGCATATCCCTACTTCCTGCCATCTCTCGAGAATCTACAATGCTGCAGCAGCCTGTATCTGGGACATCACTGGCCTTGGTGTAGAGGGAAAAGGAACCTGACAAGCTCTGAGCTAACTCTGAAAGCTTTTGCTCAGAAAAGACATGACGCCCGTCACTCATGCTCACAACTATACTGACTAAGTTAAGTCATTTAGTCAGGAGAGTCATGAAACAGGAAAATGGTAATATAATCCTCTTACACAAAATGACATAACAGCTCAGAGATGAGAAATATTAGGTATACTAGTACAACAGCACAACCATATTACTGAAATTGTTGAGCATAACTATCGCAAACGTTATTGCCAATGTATACAAAAGCCATATGCTACCATGTGCAAGTGACTTCTACTCAGCTACTCACTCTACAGAAGTAGGGATTATTATTTTAGAATTTATTACATCAACTTTTGTATGTGAGTCACATGACACAATTTGAAATTTAGGAGAAAAGTAATAATAGGATTTAGGATCTTAGAAGATTTTTACCATTTTCCTTAAGTATAATCCTTTGAATCCACCTTACTCTGCATGAAATACCATTTAAAACCATTTGCATTATTCTGAGATATGCACTTTTGCTGAGAAAGATAATGCATACCATTCCAAATAAACACTATGATGAAATATAATCATTATTGTGAATACATCTTTTAGATTGCAGAGTGAATGAATTCCAGAAAGCCAGTTGGAGGTTCAGATTTTTTTTTTAATGATTTTTCTTATACTTCTCTAGTTACTGGGAAAATGAATATTTTTATGTTGCTAATGATGAATTTAAAAGAATAAAATCACCTGCATTTGTAGATTGAAAATCAATTTAGTACTTGATTATAGATGAAATAAAGTATGGTTGCAATTTAATTTATTTGACAACCTTTGGAAAATTTTTCATTGTCTTCAAATAATTCACTCATATTTCACAGAAGTGTTAAAAGCAGAGAATGACATGATATTAGAAATTAAAATGTGTAGAAACATTTGTTTTTTGAGCCTATACTACATGCTAAACAGTGTTTAAACTCTGGGAATAAAATAATAAGACACAGGCCTGTCCTCAATTAGATAGTATAAGGTAGAATACAATATTATGGTCAGGTTTAATAGCATGTGGTAAGTGCTATGATACAGGGTACTTTGGAAAGGAAAAGTAACAATAAGCAGAAAGTAATAAGAAGCAGAAAGTAACAACACTGAGCCATCTGCTAAGGTTCCTGAACCAGGTGATGTCTAAGAAGAAATATGAGAAGTGAACAGGAATTATTTCTGTGGAATTAGGGGCAAAATTTGCCAAGCTGTTTAAGCCAAAAGGAACAGTTTTGCAAAGATGCCAAGTTAAACACAGTAGGGTACATTCTGAGACCTTCAGTGACACCATATGGCTAGAGCGTTGATTGAAATACTAGGCTGGAGGAAAAAAGAGGAAATTTGACAAATATCCAAGAGCTTTCAAAGAGCACACAGTGTGATATACAGATGAAGTATTACAGAATTTTACACTTGAGACCTATGTTATTTTACTAACCATTGTCATCCCAATAAATTTAATTTTAAAAAAGAAAGGTACAATTGGACAACAAAGAGCCATTAAAAGATTTTAAACAAGAGTGAGAAATGATCATATTTGAAAAAAAAAATTAGAATGCTTTCTCCATATAATCACTTTACCTAGAAAAATCTCAGTTGTGATAATGTAGTCAAGACTAAAGGGAAAATGACATTTTTTACTATACTGAGGATTAAAAAAGTGCTTCTAAATTTAGTCACTAAAATACTTTTTTTAACCCCTTCTTTATCCGTGGTGACTAATTACAAAAACAATAGTGTTGTTTTTTTTTTATATTAGTCCATTTTTCATGAGCATGTGTATTTTAAGACTCAACAGAACACTATACAATATGTTGCTCAGGGTTCCCATTTGCAAAGTTACTTTGAGAAACTTTTCAAATGATATGGATGCATTCTAATTATTTCCTTCTTTAATAGGAAGAGAATATTTTTGTATTTGCACATTTTTATGAATATGTGTTAAAATTTACTTTATTTTGGTTTAAAGTTATATGATAAAATTTCATGTGGTGAAAAACAAAAATTAAAAATAAAATAGAATAATATTTCATTAATTTTATTTAGCACCCATGAGAAATAACGATTTTCATTAAATTACTTTCCCAGTAGCCTAAAAATATTCAAGGTGCTCCATACATAAAAAATAAAGTTTTCTTTCCAAACATATATCATGAATTTTACTATCATTCTAAATACAGTGTGTTAAAAATAAGTTACTTTATTGATAGCTTAGAATCACTATGGACATCAAATATTAATTTCATTATGATATCAGTTATTCCACTATGTGCCATTGAAATTTATAAAGCATTTCTTTTCTTCATTTATGTTGAGTGATTTTTTTTCCTTTTCTGTTATTGTTTTTCTTTCTTTCTTTCTTTCTTTCTTTCTTTCTTTCTTTCTTTCTTTCTTTCTTTCTTTCTTTTTCTTTCTTTTCTTTCCTTTCCTTCCTTCCTTCCTTCCTTAGTAAGTGCTCCCTTAAGTAAAGTGCTTGGAGTGGCGTTCTGTTATTCTCAGCCCCTGGCAATATATGTTACCAGATTATTTTTCCTTCCTTTTTTTGACATTACTACATGTCCCTCTGTCATTCTTGTTATGGATTGAATTAGGAAGCCTAAAAAAGATATGATGAAGTCCTAACTCTCAACATCTCAAAGTGTGACATTACTTGAAAATAGAATCTTCATAGAGGTAATAAAGTTAAGAGTTCGTTAGAGTAGGCCCTAATCCAGTGTGACTGGTGTTTCTATAAAAAGGGGAAATTTCAACATAGATACAGACTTGCGCAGAAGGAACATGATGTAAAGATGACCATGTGATGATGGAAGAAGAGACTGGACAGAAACAGTTGCAAACCAAGGAACCTGGAGGATTGCCGGCCACCACCGAAAGTTAGGAGAGGAGGAAGGATTCTACTCAGTCTCAGAGGTGGAATGGCCTACTGACATCTTGGTTTTGGACTTCAAGACAGCAATTGTGAGATAGACAATAGATTTCTGTTATTTTAAGCCACCCAGTTTGTTGTACTTTGTTAAGGCAGTCGCAGCAAATTAGCAGAGCCCCGTTTTAACACATTTCAATGAAGTTGTACATTGAAAACTAGATAAATAAACTTGTTAGGATTTTTGTAAAACCTTAGTGGCTAGGTTTTGAGTAAAATGAAAGGGTTTTTTTACAATTTATTTTCATTTTATAATACAATTTCTGTGGACTTAACAACTTGTACATTGCTAAAGTTTCAGAAATGATAAACATCAGGTAACGTCAGTTGTATGATCATGTACAAAGCAGGGTTAATATGGAAAAAGAATAATTTATCCTGATAAAAACAAACTGTTTGATCAATACTTTAATAATGTAGAGAATTACATCAAATATAAAAATTTAATATTTAAGAAGTAAAATAATTGTTGCTAGTGATAGCCTAATTCACTATGCTTCTGAGATAGCTTATCACAGTATATAAAGGTAAAGAAAATTGAAATTATTAACTTTATGCCTGGAAGGAAACCAAAGAAAAAAATTATCATACAAAGTATCCATAGCTTAAAAAGTTAGGAAATACAAAATAATAGTTTAACATCAGTTAAATCAATGGAAGACAATACCTAGTTATTAGATTCCCTCCTTTAGTTCTATACATATTCTTTAAATGTGTATAAATGTACAAGTTTATCTATACCTACATATAGATAATTACATATTAAGTACATATATCTAACTGCTTCAAATCCCATTAGGATATTTCCATTTCTGCTATTAAGTAAAGGCTCCTGGGTAATTTAAATCGCACCTTTAAAATAAGTTAAGTTGGAAGAAGATACATATTAAAACATCATGAGAAGAGTGCAGCTATTTTTCAATTAAAAATGTTTGAAAATTGTGTCTTTATCAGCAATTGGAAATGATTTTGTATTTCAACAGTGCATTATAACTTTTATAGTTTCTTACAATAAAGATCTCTCTCTCTCTCTCTCTCTCTCTCTCTCTCTCTCTCTCTCTCTCTCTCTCTCTCTCTCTCTCTCTCTCTTACCCCCACTACCCCCCCCGCCCCCCACACACACACTGATGTAACAGGAGGTCATAAGCTTGACTTAGTGGTCATTTTAAAGGTCTTTTCTTCTTCAACTGCTATGATTTTTTAATTTCAGAAGCATATACTGCCATAAAACATGAATGATTTGCTAATTCCCAATTTTAAAAAAATGGCCTTTGAGGAAAAGTGACTTGGGTAAAAAAACAAAAACAAAAAAACTCTATTAGATGTTCATAAATTTTACACCTAATGGGATAGTCTCAATTCAATTTATTGAGTATACCCATTATTAGATATATATTGATGAAAATGCTAATTCTATAAAAATGAACAGCCATTGCATTTGAAAAACAGGTGCATTTCAAGATAGTTGGTAGATATATGACAAATGCCATAAGGGAAAATTTAGAAAAAAATCTTATGTAAGAAAATGTACACCTTGACACAGACCAGGCTACTTCAAAATTCCTTCAGTGAATGGTGATATTATAATGAAAGGGGGTGCCATTCTGATGACAGTTCCCCAAAGAGAGAAGTGTTCCAAAATTTTACTTTGTAGAGGACATGTGATAACTTCAATTACCCATCATCAATCTATTCTGATTTCAGTTAACAGACAATGATCTTTCAATGGGGAATAACCCTCCCTGAATCATACAGCACATCTGGTTTGGGTATATTAAACAGTGCCCATAAATAGATTTTCAGGAAGGATCTTTAAACCACCAAGTGATACTGTAAGTAGCAGGTTTCTCTGGGGGCTTCAAAGAGCTGGGTTTCTTGGCCTTTATTACAGAGATGCTAATTGGTGTGCAGTAACTTTATCTTTTACCGTATACTTTTAATCTACATTCATGCAACTGGTATTAATTTGCATGGTTTAAGTTGGCCATATTCTATCACATCACCTTGGAAAGAATCATGAAATAAGATAACCAGATTTTTGTTACAGAGAAGTTCAACAAAAGTTGAAATTGTAATCAAGCATAATTTTATGTTTTTGCTAATAAATTCCACTAATATTAAAATGCATTTTTTCCTGTGCTATATTCAATATTAGTTACTTAGTTGGGCTCTGAGCAATCTGCAGTAAAAGAGAAAACTATTTAAGTCTGTTCAAAGTTTAAACAATTTATTTCACCAGGAAATATTTTTCTATTATCTTTAGGAAAGATTTTACTTTACCATAAATTGGGAATTAACTCATCCAAAGATTCAATCAATAACATCATATCCCCATGACAATAGTGTGACTACTAATTTGAACTTTCTAATCCCTTCACCTTCTCCCTCATCCCCACCCCTCTCCCATCCAGCAGCCATCAGTTTTTGGTTTTTTTTATTGCCACAGGGTTATGAAAGACAGTTTGGGGAATATAATCAATAATGTTGTAAAGATTTTATAGGGTATCAGATGGGCACTTGTCTTATTGGGGAGACCACTTCATAGACGGTGTAGATGCCTGACCACTGCACTGTACACCTGAAAGTTAAGCTGAATAATATTAAATGCCAACTATAATTTAATATATATATATAGTCACAGGATGTGGAGTACAGCATACGGAATAGAGTCAATGGAATTGTAAAAGCTATATATGATGTCAGAGGGGTAGTAGATTGGGGGAGGAGGCTATCACTTTGTGAGGGGTGTAAATATGTAACTATTACCTTGCTTTGTACACTTGAAACTAATAAATAAAAGAAAAAAGAAATAACATTATAACTGTCATTTCATATGTTCTTTTTCATTGCCCAAGTGAAACGTATCAGATCATTTACTCAGTTTTACCAACTATACAGCATGTACTACTCTAGTCCTCACTTTTAAGATTATATATAAAAAAGGTGTGGGTCACCCCAAATGTACAGTGTCATATCAATGTCAGATAATATGTTTACTCCTATATTTGTTCCTTCAAAACAAAACAAAACAAAACAAACTTATTTCATGCACCCCAGGGGAAACACAACAAAATTTACAAGTAAATGGGAAGAATAATAGAACTTCTATTCCCATTTATTTTTATCTTTATTTTGTCTACATTCTCTAACGTTCTTCATAGATTACCTGTAGTATCTATATACAAAAACCCATATACCTATGGCTTGTACACAGATTTTTACTAAATGGGTGGATGTTGTAAAATTTGGAGAGCATTTCCATGGGAAATAAAAATTATTTTCCTTTAAACTGAAAGTTTCCTTTTTTGTTTGATTATTGAACCATTCAATAAATATTTATTCCTAATATGTAGCAATAATATAAATTGAGGTAGTATAGATTCATCAGTTAAGATAAAACAAAACAACCGAAACAAAATTAAAACATCAAAATCTCTAGCTACGTGGAGATTACAGGCTAGGCTTCAGTTGAAAAACTCCTAAAATAAATATTGGAAATATCTGCTGACTTGCCTTTCTTCCCCACTGAAATATTAGTTTCTATAGGGCAAGGGAAGTAAATGCCTTCTACTTTATGCTCACTGCAATATTTGTCATTTGATAAATGTTTAATACATGTTGGGTTTTTTTTAAAGTATATTGAACTAAGCCTTCTGTTTCTGTACAATTGAAAATCTTGGAACTTTTTACTCTGTTAACCTTCTTGAGTGTTTAGATGATTTAGGGAGGATGTCTTACTCTGTCATTTATGTTTGTTTGTGAAAGTTCTGTCATCTCTTAACTTCTCTAATTTCATCTAATGTCACTAGAGACTTATTTTTTGTTCCTCCCTATAGACCATCTCCATTTCCTCACTTACGGAAATGCACATTTTTATATCAACAATATTCACTATCTGGACCATAATTTTCATGTTCATCTTTTTACCTATTTAGAGACTTAAAAAGAAACTATGCCAGCTTTTCACTGCATAAACTGTAGACTCCATTTTGGCTATTGTCAGTGCAAAATTACTTTGGATGATGGAAATTCTACCACATTGTTCTCCCCTAATTACTTACGATGGATTTAGTTTCTGTAATTACATAGTTACTTAATTAAACAGGCAAAAGTCAGTGAATTGTTCCTGAGTCTTTTAGAATAATTTGTTCTCATTTACTAGGAAGGAATCTCAAGCTAAAAAGAAAAGAAACAGCCTTTTATTTAGCACTCTACTAGTTTTCAGATCTTTCATATATTTTTTTCTCATTTTAACCTTACCAACCTAAAAATAAGACTCATACTTCCCATGTCTTAGATAAAGAAGCCTGCCTCAGTTCTCGCAGTTCTGTAATGACTCTGAAAACCTCATCACCCCATTTATAACCCTATCCTATAACATCATACCAATCAAATGTAAAGTTAAGAGATTGAATTTGACACAAGTGACCATGACTTTCAGCCCTTTATTTCTCTTTAAAACATACTCTTTTTATTCTTTTTAAATTGCTCTGCACTACAGATTTCCTATTATCTCTTTAATTGAAAGGATGGGTCTGAAAGATTGCATATTTTCTGTGTCCTGAGGAAATAGAGTGCTCACCAGTGATTTCAGGACTGTAGTTTCATTAAATTTATGTCTTATGAATATAACAACATTTGGTTATTTTTGTAATCTCTCTGAGGTTACTGATAGAAACTGATCAGCATGGCTACCTAATTTTAGAAGCCTGAATAAAAATTTGGCGATTCTGAATTTCCATTCACGTCAATCTGCCTCTTTTCCTTATGAGTTCTATATCAGTGGTCACAGACCTTTCTTTGTGTATGGAGAAAAGGGGTCAGGCGGTGCTGTAACTCAATACATCTAACTAGATTTATAAGTAATACAGGGCTTGCTGTAATGATTTCATTTCTACACAGTATATGTTTAGTTTTTCCTCCCTTGATTTATTCATAAATTTGTACCATATGCAAATAACTAATATGTTCTTGTGTGGTTAGCAGAGGAAAGGAAAAATAGACCCAAAACAAAATACAGGCAGGTTAGTAAGCAATGTGAGAGCAGGGACAGTAAATATTAAATTTAGGGATTGCTGTGCTGCTTTATATATATATATATATATGTATGTATACTGTATTAAAATTACACTGATGGTAACCATTTTGAGCACCTCTTATAATTGCAGAAGTCAAAATGACTTGTATTCATCTTTTTTTATCGGTGTATATTGAGTATTACAATTTTAATACAGTTTTTTCTTCCTTAAAATGTGCATACATTTTTTTTGGCATTCTCTCTCTCTCTCTCTCTCTCTCTCTCTCTCTTTCTCTCCCCGTGTGTGTGTGTGTGTGTGTGTATGTGTGTGTGTGTACACTTAAACAGAACTGCAAAGGAGACATAGTAAACTACATGTTAATTTCTTAAAGCTTTTTATTTATTGAATAAGCTACATTTGATTATGTATGTATAATGTTTAAATCATACATTAATTGCAAATCAGAAATGCAAAATCAAATGATAGCGAGATTAACCATGTGGCATATATGTTTTGGAAGATTAGGTGATTCAACAAATAAAACTACTTATCAATTAGATGTTATTTATCCTGAAAAAAAGATAAAACACCAAAAGCTTACTTACAGAGCAGTATTACTTTTCTTAACATTCTCTGATTAAGTTATCATTTGCTATACATGAAAACAAAATTATTTCAAACTTTTATCACAATATTTGTTTGTCTTATATAGCACCACCTCCATGGAGCCTCGTTTAGTTTTCAGAAGCCCTAAGGATTGCTAATTGTTTTACAAATACATCCCAACCAAATACATCCCAACCTGAGCCACTGAGTGTGGAGCACATGTCAATCTTTGTTTCAGTGTCTCCTTTCCCCCACTGGAGTAAGAGCTTTCTAAGGAAAAGTCTGAGTCCCATGCAGCAAGAAAACCCCAAGACACAGCATTGTACCCAGCACAAAATACCATTGCTCTATAAGTGAGATAAAGAAATTCTACATCAATAAACATTATAGCTATAGCGCATTTTAAAATTAAAGGAGTTTGGAAACTTTGGTAATATATGACCTCGTAGGTTAAGATCTCTAGCTAATAACTTTAAGGTCTCATAATTTTCTAATTACTGTTCAGTTCCTTTTTTCACCTCCCAGCCCTGTTTGTCACAGTTTCATCAGTCAGAAAACAAAGAACACAGCTTTGCAACTTGATTCTTGATAGAAGACCCTTGAATTCAGGTTGAGCCAACAAAGTATTATGAGAGTCATCCTTGTGCCTAACCAGCCTACCTGACCCATCTAAATATACATGTCAATGGAATTGTAATAGATAAGCATGATATCGGGGGTGGGAGGGCAGTGGATGGTGGGAGGGAGGTTGTTACTTTGTGAGGGGTGAAAAGGATAACTATTGCATTGTTCTGTACACCTGAAACTAACAATAAAATAAAATAAAATGAAAAAATATATATATATGCATGCCTGTCATGAAGTATTGTTTTACTCATTTGGCACTGTTTTTGAAAATCTCAGTACATACCTTTCTAGAGGCAAATGTGAAAGAGGTTTTGTAAAAACAAAGTATCGGCATAAAGTCATGGGTAAAACATTGTTTTCTATGTGCACAATTGCTTGCAGCTGGGTTACTTGCTCCAGCAACAGCTCATGGTGTGTATGACAGCAGGCAGTGGTTGATTTTTCCTTTACATAAATGCTTTCAGCAATGTCCACAGACAAGCCAGGTTTTTCTGCTAACCTGCATGAAGCTATTTCACTGATTCTGTAATAAAGTATGTCAGATTTATTTTCACACCCTGCACAAACAGAGTGCTTAATGCTATTCAGGGCAATGAGTTCAGCTACACTTTCTTTTTCTACCTTCTTTTTTTTCTTGAAAATATTTCAAAAAGAATAAAAATGGATAATATGTGGTCGGACAATTAAGTTCACGAACTCATGCTAGAAAAAGTGCTACATACCACGTTGCTGAATATCACCATGGCCACCTTCCAAGTACTCCTCTTGGGAAATTATGTACCAATGCCAGTGCCTAGTCCACCCTTCAAAGCAATTTTGGAACTCTTTTTCTGGAATGGCCATCAGAGCTGTCATCGTATTACCCTTGATGTCTTGAATGTCATCAAAATGTCTTCCTTTCAATATTTCCTTTATCTTCCGATGAAGAAAGAAGTCACTGGGGGTCAGGTCAGGTGAATAGAGAGGGTGTACCAATGCACTTATGTGTTTACTGGCTAAAAACTCCCTCACAGACAGTGCTGTGTGAGCTGGTGCATTGTCGTGATGCAAGAGCCATGAATTGTTGGCAGAAAGTTCAGGTCGTCTAATTTTTTCACACAGCCTTTTTAACACTTCCAAATAGTAAACTTGGTTAACAGTTTGTCCAGTTGGTACAAATTCATAATGAATAATCTCTCTGGTATCAAAAAAGGTTAAAACATCTTTGCAACAAGTTTGTAAACTTAATTGTCAGACCTTCATATATACTACAGAGAGAGACAGATACACACACACACACACACACACACACACACACACACATATATATATATATAATTATTAAATTAATAAAAGACAACTGATGATTATTTTCTACTATTTGATATAAAATTGGTGCCCAAATTAAATACACTTTAAGGATTCTTTTTTGTTGCAGATGTTAACTCAAATTTGACAATCACCCTACAATTTAAAGCTTAACTTTCTGTCTTTAGATAGCATGGCCTATGCACTTATGTATATCTGTTGTATTAATCAGCTTGGACTATACTAACATAATACCATGGACTAGGTGGCTTAAATTACAAAATATATTTCTCACAGTTTTGAATGCTAAAGGCTGAGATCAGGTTGCCAGCATGGTCAGGTTCTGGTGTGTGGCCTCTTCCTGGCATGAAAAAGGCCATCTTCTCACTGTGCCTTCACATACGGAGAGAGGGAGGGAGAGTGGGAGGAGGAGATGGAGGAAGAGACAGAGACATAGAAGGAAATCTCTTTGCCTTTTGTCGGGCCACAGTCCTATCTGATTAAGGCCTCACCCTTATGATTTCATTTAGCCTTAATTACCTTCTAAAGACCCCATCTCTGCATACAGTCAGTCTTACTGGGGATTAGGGATTTCATATATGAATTTTGGGGAGAAAAAAAAATCAGTCAATAGCATCTATATAGCAAGGTAGCTATTTTCTATGAATTTGCGGAAAAAACACTTTTTTTTTTCAGGTAGTCCATGAATATATACATTTAGATATCTGTCATTAACTTATACACTCATATAACTTGCATATTCAAACACATTTCATTTAGAGTGGTGAGGTTAAAGATAGTGTAAACTTTTTCAGCAGTTTCATTGAACAATATAATGTTTTTACATATGTATACACATATACACCCCTGATCAATCATCTTCACAATCAAGATAATTAACATATCCATCACCCTTACTGTCTTTCTCATTACTCTTTATAAAATCTGTCCTTCCTCATCCCTTTATCTCAAGACAACTGCTGATCTGCTTTTTGTCAGAATAGATGCATTTTATAAAATTTTATATAAATATAGCCATACAGGATGTACTTTGGAGCAGGGGGAGTGTCTGGCCTCTTTTTAATCAATAATCCTCCATGTTTTCAGTGCATATAGCTATTCATTTTTATTCTTTATTTATCACCTTTATTTTATTTTTAATTTTATTTCTATGTTCCTTTACCTTTTCATACAACCCAACAACTCCCCTCCCATCTGGCAACCATCAGTTT
>NW_017732721.1:237348-240531 GCF_001890085.2 Hipposideros armiger | reverse complement strand
TAAATGTTTCATCCAGGGTGACCAGGTTATCTTGCAAAGAGAGACTGGTCTATTGTAGAGATGAAGGTTTTTACTTTCTTTTATGTATTTATCTGTACTGTTTGATTTTCTAGCCATGCAGATTCATTTCTTTATGTCAATAGCAGTTACATGAATGGTGATTGCTAAGCCATTTTAAATATGTTCTTTCTAATTCTTTGTGCCCCAAACACTGAGATGTTATTAAAAATAAACTAATGCAAGAATAATACTACAGAAAGAAATTTGGAGTTAAAGGGGTGGAAAGGTGAAGGGAATATAGGTGTCATAGATGCCACGTAAAATTAATCAAGAAAGCCAGATACATAAGCTTTAAATGTAGGAGTGTTACTAAAAAATGATAACATAATAAAATACAGGAAGGAAAGTAATGGGAATTGGGGGGGGGGTGTTGATATATCTGAAAGAGATAGAAGCATATGTTCTAGTTATGAAATAAATCACTTTATGATTCCTTTAAAAAATAAAACTCTCAAAATTGTTATCTCTTAAAACAATGTTTCTTAACTAGGGAGGAAATTTTCTCCCAAGGGAACATTTGGAAATGTCTGCAGATATTTTTGATTGTTACATCTTGAAGGGAAGGAGTGATGCTACTGGCATCTATTTGGTGGGGGCAGGGGATGCTGCAAAACCTCCTATAATGCATAGGACAGTGCCCGCAGAGTTGGCTCGTCCAAATGGCAGTAGTGCCAAGGTTGCGAAAGTCTATGATAGAGGGCAATGGTGGGATAGTGGAAGGGATAGAAGGCAAACTTTCCTTTCCATCTATTGGCGATGTTAGAATTTTTCTTATTGTTTTCCTTTACTTCTTCCGTATTTATCTTGTTAAAGATCCATTGTGTTTCAGAAAAAAATTATGAAAACACACCCAGGTCGAGATATGTAGATGATGTTTTATTTGAAAAGAAATCCCAGAAGAATCAAAGATTACAAGTAAGTAAATGCATACATAAAGACACAAAAGCCAAAATGGCCTCAGAATTATCCTCTAGTGATCGTCCAATGATCCTCCACAGTACTATAGCCTAGAAGATAAGCTCCCTAGATCAACTGCATTTTAAAGAGGAAACTTTGAATTTTAAGAATTCACTTTTTATCCTAGTAGTTGTTCATATGGAAACAGAATAGAATTGAGTTCTTAGGTTTCGCTGGCTGTTTTGCTGTTCAGAAATGTGCGCAAAAGGTGACAACACTGGGCCCGTGCCATTCAATCTCATCACATACTTTCAGAAGATTCTTTGGTAAGCATACTATGTCCCTTGAGGAGAATTCCAGGGAAGTAGGACAGACTATGCCTTTTAATCTCCCTTCTGTGAGATGTGTCTTCTGCTCTATGGCCCCAGAGGTAGGCATCAACGAAATCTTTTACACATATTGGGAAAACTGGCCTCGCCCTGACTGACACTGCTGAGCTGTAGGATACCACAGGCTCAGCAAATGTTGCCATTGGAAGTCAAAATAGTTCTTAGGAGAGCATGGCTTTTGTTCTAGGAGTTTTCTGGTCTTGACTTATACTGATAAAATGGGTGCTTGCTTCTCTTCAAGAGAAACTACCATATAGGTTGTCATCTGAAGCAGCCTGAAATAGTAGGGTCAGAAGAGAGAGTTGTCAGGAGGAGGAGCCTGCATTTATAGAGTTTGGCATGGCCACCATGTATGAGTTTTCCTTTGGGCCAAGAAGACAACCTAACACACAGCCGGGCTAAGATACCTGCCTGCTGGGATAAGGAAACCCTGGGAGAGGACTGTTGGAGCCAAGGGGTGCACAGCCCTTGCCGGGGAATGGTGTGCAGAGATGATGAGACTCATAGATTCACTAAACTGATGAGCAAAATCTGCATCATGCGGCACCCCACGGTGGCTGGTCCTAGACAAGCGGTACCACCTAAGTACAGTCATGTTTCCCTTTTATTCTCATTTCCTCTCCTTCAGGTCTGACCCTAGACAGCCAGAGGTCAGAATGGGAGGAGAAATATGCAAAACAGAATCGTTTCTATGGTTAGGCTATGGAGCAGAGCTGAGTGAAAGGAAGGGGAGGATGTTTCCATGAGGAGTATGAAATTAAAGCACAGACCAAATCAAATTTCTTGCAATTCAAAAAACAAGAAAAGAAAAAGAAACACAACATGATTTAAAATCCAAAAATGTCCAGAAAATACTAAAATATTAAAACAAAGAGAAAAATCTAGGCTATAAATTAGTCGTGTGTGTATGGGGTGTGTGTGTGTATGTGAGTGTGTGTGCCCGTGTGTGTGTGGGGGTGTGTGTGTAACTGGGAGTTCAGTTGGAAGTTTAAACTGGCATGCCAGATCCAATAGATAATAAAATTACAAAATGAAGCTTCAGGAAAAGGTGGATCCTTTCAAAAGCAACGCTGAGGACTCATGTCATGGCTCATAAACTACTTTCCCATAATCCTTACCAGTTAGAAGCTGTATATTCACCCGTCAGGTGGCAAAAGCTGAGGAGGCAATTGCTTTTTACTCCTGGGAGCTGTCAGAAGGGCACGCACAGTAGGGAATCCTCTAAAGAACAGCATGAAAGCACTCACAGGGGAAAGGGTCAGCTTTCATCCCCATCAGCTCAGAGAGTGCAACGCTGTCCTACAACAGGTCTGCTAAGTGAGGAAGTCCCACTTCCTTTCTTCCTACTGCATCTTTGTGCATCAGCCGCGGAGAGATAGAAAACTAGAGCAGGCTGCAAGGGGAGGAGGTTCTCAATTTAGACAGAAGTGACCCATCCCACTGTCCCAGACTTAAGTTTCTCACCTGGTGAGTGAAGATTAAACTAGGAAATAGAGTGTTTTCAATTTAAACAAAAAATAATCTCGGGCCGGCCGAGTGGCGTGTTGGTTAAGAGCTGGTTTGGGACACCAGCTCTGAGCAGCAGGGCTGCAGTTGGGATCCCACATGAGGGCCAGTGACACTGCCCTCTACAGCTAAGATGGTGAACAACAGCTCCACCTGGAGCTCGGCTGCCATGAGTCGCCAGCGACGGCATAGACAGCAGTCCCTGCTGCAATGGGTTGCCATGGGCTACCTTAAGCGGTCAGCAGCTGGTGTGAGCAGCCGGCAGCCAGTGTGAGCTGCCAAGAGCCACTGTGAGCTCCCGTCCAGAGGATGGCAACCGATCTACCTCATC
>NW_017732721.1:232234-236938 GCF_001890085.2 Hipposideros armiger | reverse complement strand
TTTATTGATAAAGTTTTATATATATATATATTTAGAGAGAGAGAGAGAGAGAGAGAGAGAGAGAGAGAGAGAGAGAGAGAGCGGCTTATGGCTGCCTTTGTAGCCCAAAGGCAGAACTGAGTAGTTGTGAAGTTGTGACAGGGTCTAATTGGCTGAAAATGCCTAAATTATTCACTATCTATTCATTTACAGGAAGTGTTTCCAGTCCTCCCACTAGAAGAGTTTAAAAGCAATAAGAGATTCTAGGTTAAAGTGGTGAGTTGCAGATGCACATACAGTGTCACTCGCTCTGAAACTTTACCAAAGTGATTAAGGAAAACAGGATTAAAAAAAAAAAGAATCATAAAGTCGGCAAGGCAGGGAGAATAGGGGAGCATGTCATACATCGACGAAATATTGGAAGCTGGAAAACAGTTGGCTTAGTAGTAATGATTAACGGAACCAATACTGAATTCTAAGCCAAAAGTGGGAAAAGTTGAGAAGCTGGGAAATATTTTATCATGCAGAATCCTCAAAAAACTCATAAAGTGGTACCAACAGAAACCGGGATGGGGGCATGTGGCGATGCTGATAATGGTTGGCTGAACTGAGTGACAAGGCAATAAAGATATGTGATCCTTTCTATATATAGTGATATTAAAGCCTGGTGCCTCTCTTTATAAAGTCAAGATTCTGACAAAACCATGTTGATCTCTGTAAAAAAACCTGTCCTGATGATAGGAACTCTTGTACCTCTGGAAAGCTACACAAACGATTAGTATTTGTGTTGCCTTTGGGGAGAAAATGTAGGTATTACGGGGAGACGGTGTGAGGAAGATTTATTTGTTTTGGATTGACCTTTTGAATTTTTTGCCATGAGTATTTATATATCATGAATCAAAAATCAAGGATATTAAAGGCAGTTCCCCAAATATTTGTTTTTTTAAATAAAGATTATTTCCATTACACTTTCCTGGATGTAGATTAAAACTTCATATGTTTTTGTCTGGATTCCTTGTTGAAAAGAGTTATTAAGCAATGGATTTTATTTTACAATGCTAAGATCAGAAGCCCTCAGACTCCCAGAACTCAATGGATGTGTTTCCCCTCCCCTCACCAGCCCTAAACACACATGGTCCACGGCTAAGCTCTGTGTCTTCCAGAGTGGTTCAGTGAGGGGAAAATAACCCAGGTCTGTTTCAGGAAATGGGAGATATGACTGACACTCAACTGGGGCCAGAGAACACGAGTTTCTTTTCTAGCAAAGGTTGAAAAGGAGCTCATCTACTCTGTCCCCTGTTGAGTATCATATCTCTTACCTCCCAGAACCAGCCTTACAGCTCAATGTTATGAGGCAAACCTGGCATTAGTCAGATAAGTGTAAGTGTGTGTGTGTGTGTGTGTATATGCACACACTTATGTATGTGCGTATATGCATATGCATATACATACACACATATATGTACATATACATGTATGTTTTTTATACATGATATTCTGTAAAGGAAACTTGCAGTATGCTTTAAGGGAAACATACTGACTTCTGATAAAGTCGGCAAAGTCAGAGAGGTTTTCTCTGAACATGTGACCTTAGAACTGACATTTTAAGAGTAAGAAATATAAAATGGAGTTAGAGCACGTAGGACCGTTTCTAGTAGAACATATGTAAAGTATTTATGGTGGAAGACAACGTGAAAGTTTGGGGGATCTCAAATAGGCCCACAGGCTTGGAGTGGGCAGAATAAGGAAGGTGATGGTGAGGTGAGGCTGGCAGGACACCAAGAAAATGGGAAGGACTTTCCTTTTCTCTTGAAAGCAGTAGAGACTATTGAAGATTTTTAACAGTAGAATTGCATGATTTGAATATATTTTTGTAAAAGATCACCTGACTAAATTGAAAAAGGGTTTCAAGAGCACAGGTGTGGAGGGTGGATATCATTTAAGCTAGTGCTGTAGCACATGTCTAAGATACTGTGATCATGTGGATTTATTGGGAAAGAGGGTGGTACAGAAGATGTCTGAGATTCAGGTTTGGAAACTGAAAGGATGATTGTGAAATTTCCAGTATAGAGAGCATTAGGGAACATTTATTAAACATTATGAAAAATACATTATATGTGCTGGGGATTGCTGGGTAGATACATGTAAGAAAGACAGAGACCCTGTCTTCACAGTTTAAAAACAAAAAATAAAATGCAAAGCAATTGTGTTATGGGTTTCATTACAATACAGAGAACCAAGACACCATTTTGCAAGGAGCCAGAACAGGCCTGTCTGTATAGTGACATGGAAGCACAGGCCTGAAGGATTTGAAAGAGGTAGTGCTATGAAATGGCCAGGAACCTGTGTTCCCGACAGGGAGGATGGACAGCATGTATAAAATGCCAAATAGAAGCAACAACATGAAACGGAGAGAAGTTTATAATCTTAGGTATCAGAAATGGAGAAGAAAAGCCATGAGAGATGAAAAGAAAGGACATGATGTAAAATGTGGATAAAGATTGTAGGTACAATTTACTACAAAAGTGTATAAAGTGGCATATATTTGGAAACAAAGTGAATATCCATTAATAGAAAAATGTTTATATATATATGACCTAACAGCCAGGTGGATACGTATTGTGAATACAGCTAGTAGATTAGATACTGTGTAACCATAAAAATATATATAACTATGTATACAGAATGAAAGCACCTGTGCTTTCATGTACTTACAAAAATATTAATGCAATTAGTAAATCTCTGTGGGTGATTGTAACATTCTTTATTATAATGTAATATATTTTTAAAATTTCCATGATAAATCTATATTATTTTCACTTGTAGCTAAAATAAATGCCAAAATGAAGGTTTGAAAGTTTCTAATAGGTTTTAGAAGACTGTCCAATAGGGTAACAGAAATGGGAATACTTTTGTTTGTTTAAGAAGTAACTTCAGGGCTGGCCAAGTGGCGTGATGGTTGGGAGCTGGCTTGGGACGCTGGAGGGCCCCGGTTCGGTCCCGCATGTGAGGGCCAGTGACGCTGCCCTCCACAGCTAAGATGCTGAACAACAGCTCAACCTGGAGCTGGGCTGCCGTGGGTCGCTGGTGACGGCGTGGGCTGCAGCCCCTGCTGTGGTGGGCTGCCATGGGCTACTGTGTGTAGCCAGCAGCCAGCGTGAGTGGCCAGCGGCCACAGTGGGCGGCCGTCCAGAAGCTGGCGACTGATGTGCCTCGTCTGGGAAGAGCGCAATGATGGTGACAACTTGGACCAGTGAGGCAACGTCCTCCACAACTAGACTGAAGAACAAAACGACAGCAACTTGTCTGTTCCCCTTCCCCGAATTCCCCAGCACTGTTCCCATTACCCCAATTCCCCAATAAAAATCTTTAAAAACAAAAAAAAAAGAAGTAACTTCATTTATTATTATGGGTAAAATTATATCCCCTAAAAAGGTATGTTAAAGCCCAAACCCCAGAATCCTAGAATATAACCTTATTTGTAAATAAGGTTGTAAATATATTTACTTAAGATGAGGACATACTGGAGGGGGGTGAGCCCTTATTCCAATATGATTGGTGTTCTTATGAGAGAGAATGGATATGCACAGATGGAAGAGATTGTGAACACAGTCATATGGAGGGAGAATACCATGTGATGACAAAGGTGGGGATTGGAGTGATGTGGCTGCAAGCTTAGGAATGGCAAGAACTGGCGATCACTGCCAGAGCTAAGGGGACAGAGAAGGATATTACCTGGTCTCAANATGGGCTTTCTTGTCTCACTGAGAATGGAGAAATAGAAGTTACAGAGGGTAACAGCAGGATTCATGTCAGTGGCAAATTCCCACCACTGGGATAAGTCAGCTTTCCATTTCTGCATCTCAGTTTAGTGATCAGGGATCTTAACCATCTAGCCATTTTCACAAGACACCACTGCTTTTTAAATAGACTTCACCTATGTTTTTTTGGAGAGAAAACATTAGCAGATTCCCCAGATGCAATGCTAATTCTCATGTGTACTGGGGAATAAAAGATGGAGTCTATGGAAAGAGCAGAGTCTACATTCTCAGTAAAGTTTTGGGGCATGGGGTGTTGTGTTAGCGTAAGACCTTGATGAGCTAGTCTCTCCTTAGTAAGATACGTTGAATGACCTTGTTACCCCATGAATAAAATAGCTGGAAAATGTTTGATATGTTCCTTTGAGTCAATGTGTCTGCTTTGTTGCCTGGGCAGCGAAAGCAACACAAATTACAGATGGGAGTGAAGGCCAGAGCAGTTTGGCCACCCACTGGTCCAGTGTGAGGTGCAGCTAGTTATCTTTGCCTTTCTACCATGAGAACCTGCAGATCCAAAACTAGTTGAAGAATTTGGTGGAGTTTCAGGGCTGTTTGTGGATCCTGGGCCTCACTTGAATAAAAGAATCATCATAGAAACTCAAAAAGGGCTGAGGCCTTTCAGGACCTAACTGTTCGCTTTTACCAAAATAGCTACTGTTTACACTAGGCTTTGGGGGATACTGAAGACATCTGTACTTTCAGGCCCTTTATAAATATAGGCGTGCCCCAAGGCAATTCAAACATGGAAAGCCTGGAGGACAACACCTGAGATCTTCCACTTACAAGCACTCCAGGTCCTGCCACAAAGTCACTGCAAGCTCGTGCTGCTGCTTTCACAGGCTGCTCCCCGTGAAGACTGAGTGAGGAGGAGGCTCCCTAAACCTGTTCATAAATTCCTCTGCTCTGT
>NW_017732721.1:191059-225693 GCF_001890085.2 Hipposideros armiger | reverse complement strand
GTCTATGTATGTTTTTATGTGTTTGTGTGTGGGTGTGTGGGTGTTTGTGCAGTAACAGAGGTCAGAAATAGGGAGGCATGTCTATTCCTGTTTACCTGTAGGAACTCCATTAAAGTTCTCAAGCTTCTGTTTATGTAGAAAGGGTAGGACAAGCACCTGTGGGATATTTTTTAATCAAACTGACCATACAGGCGTGAGGACCATACTCCACATATCAGATTTATAGTCACCCAAAGCCCAGCTTCTCTGTTCTTTGAAACATGGACTGGTTTCAAGACTTACTGATCAAAACATAAAGAAATGCAGGCATATTCAAGATGAGCACTGTCCCTGTGACAAAGCCAATAGTCCCTATTTTATAGGCATTCGACGACTTCCCACAGATTATATCTCTTAGAAGTTTGCAGATAACTTAGCCAAGGAAAATGAATGCTTCTAAGCTTCAGTGCTTTACTACAATTAAATTTTTGCTGACAGTAGAGTGTGATCACTTTCTTTCCTCTTTAATAAACACCAAGTGGAGCAAACAGAATTACTTTCCTAAACCTCTTTGGTGAAATGATGATGATGGATCCAATCACTTGATCAGGGCACTGTAATAAAATGAAGCTAATTTTTTTTTATCTTTCCATATATAATCCTTCTCCCTCACTCCCTCTCCTTTTTTCTAGTGTCTTCTCCTCTCTTCCTCCCTTCTCAAGTCCTCTCTCTCTCCCTCCCCCTTCTCCTCTTTCTCCTACTCTATTTTTGTCACTTTAACCTTCTAATGTAGTCTTAGTAACATTTTAATGTGTGATACAATTTCGATCCTCAAAATAGTGTATCAGTTCTGTATAACTCAGTGAGAAAGGGTCATCAAACATCTTTTCTAGTATCTTAAAAACATATCCATCAACTTAATGTCAGCTAAATTATGGGTTTGCATAGTGATTTAATACATTTCAAGATTTCTTCCAGAGATTATTTTTTGCTTTAAAATATAAATATTATACATTAAAATTGCATTTGGAAAGCCCTATAAGCAACGGAATTTGTATGTTTTTGTTACTTCCTAAAAATGAAAAACATCTGATTTTTGTTCTGACAATGCACTGAGACACACAATTACTGTTATAAACATCTAGATGACTTAGGTTTACAGCCTAATGTAAACATTTCCAATTTTTTAAAACATCTCTCTTCTTGTGTGATGCTTAGGAAGATATATTGAGTTTTCATATACGAGTACGTATCAACAATAGGGACTCCTACTCTCTTGGAGTTTAGTGACCCAGAAGCTAACTCAGTGGAACAGTACAAGAATTCATGCGAGAGGTCTCAAAGATGCAAACAAAAATGCCAAATTCCTCGAGATACGCCTGAGGTGGCCACAACCATCACAAAAAGCAGTTCTGGGAGAGAGAGGGGCTTGTTTGACAAGGGGGTGTGTCAAGCATGACTGCTAACAGGGAGACGAACACGCATTATCCTTTCGGAGTTCCCTGAGCCTTAGAGTCCAAAGGCACACCTACAACTTCTGGGACTAGAAAGGAGGACACAAAAAATGGCAGAAGGGCAAAGATCTAGGTAATCCACCACCTTCACCACCGTCGCCACTACCAAGATGCTGAAGTTCCCGCGGTGGAATGAAGGCAGGCTTCATGGAGTCCCAGGGTTCCCTTCTTCCAGGTCCCTGAAGCGGCTGGCCACCCTAAAACGTCTCTAGTTTAACAAATTCCAGTTTCAGGGATCCTAGAGCCTGCGTGTTACTCACCACCACCCAGGCTGTGATTGCAGTGTGCCACGGTGGAACTGAGTGCCGCCTGCTGGTCCCAGCGAGTACTGCAGCATGAGCTAATGGGTGTCCAGAGCAGTGGACAAGAGCAAGGAAGACGTTTCTTCATCTTGTACAGACGTCCGCTCTGCAGTCAGTAGCTGCTAAATATTTTGAAGATGTAGAAAGATTTATAGGATGCAGGAAGAGGAAGATCTTTTAAGGAAAAAGCCCTTGGGAATGAGACTATGAATTTCTTCTCACCCCTTTGAAATTAGGTATAATGGGCATGACTATTATGGCTGATGACATGGGAATGAAAATGATCTGTGTCACTTTAAAGCCAAATCATGGCACTGCTGGTGCTTGGCTCTCGAGCTGCCTCTTGCTTTCAGACGGTGATTGAAGAGACTTGGATATTTAGATGATGCAGTTACAAAACCATGGAACCTTAGACATCATGAGTCCTGACTTATTATAAAGAGCTGATATGCCTTGCCAGTTTGCAGTGTATAATAGCATGAGTGGTGTGTGTGTGTGTGGGGGGGAGGGTTAGTCTTAGATTACTATGATTAATGCATTACCCAAATTCTGAATCAAATGGGGAATATGGCAAACAAATGTGAGATGGAGGTCAAAGGATTAAATTTATTGTTGATAAAGATTACATTGCAGGCAGAAAAAAAAAGTGATTATAAGCCTTTTAATTCGATCCCCAAACTAGGTGGATTAGCAACAGTCATAGGCAATGCTAGCCTTTAGCCCACCTTCTCATTAGATTGGCATTCATGGGGAAAGGTAACCAGTAACTTGTAAAGAGATTGCCATTATGATACTCCAGTGAATAGACACTCGGATAATAATGTACCATTGCCAACATTTTAAATATTAAACACATTTTATTTTACATTTTATTTTCAAGATCCCAGGATAGTTAAAATCTGAAGATTAAATATTTTTGTAAATTTATGTCCAGATACATAAAGTTAAGAGGAATTAATATACGAAATATTAGTTTTGCTGCCACAGTGACTTCATATATTCAATAACCAAAACGTCTTAAAGATCAGGAACCATGAATGATTCCTATTACCCACTCCATTTTTTTGTTTGTTTGTTTGTGTTTGATCTGCTAGTTCTCAACCTAAAAAATTTTCAAAATAAGGGAGGCATTGAAATTATATGAGGAGATTCAGCCTCGTTTCTACAAGAATGGGAATAAATTCACGGAATGGAAGTTCTATTAATGCACTGAGTGTCTGAATTCCTCCATTTTTAAAGAGTCCAAGAGTTAATAAAACATTTGTATTAGTTCTTTTGCTTTATAAGAGGACACCCCGAAACTTAGATGCTTAAAAGAACAATTATTTACTTAGTTCACAATTTCACATGTGGGCAGTTTGTTCCATGATCAGTTTGACAGTTCTCTTGGGCCTGCTTGACTAACCGTGGCTGTTTTGTCTCATTGAACAAAACAGGTCACATGCTTAAGACCACAATCAATGTGGGAAAGAGCATAGACTCCACGGTTTGATGTGAGTTGCTCTGCAAAGTTTGCATCTGTTTTCTAATCTACTGTAATGTAGAAGATTATGGAAGCACAATCAACACATTTCGAAAATTTCTTCAAATTTCCCCGACAGTTGAAAGGTACCTCATTTATCACTTAACCTAGTTTGAAAAAAAAAAAAAAAAAGGAAAAGAAAAGTTACTTTCCCCAAAATTTTAAATATTTAGCAGTATGTTTTCCATAATTCCAAACAAATTAAATAATACATTTCCATTTTTTTCCGGAGAAATATTTCTCCCACGTGTCTCTAGCCTCCATCATCAATCTGGAATGCTCTCACAGTCAGCCTGCCCCGCAGCTGCGGCACTGGGGCTTGCTTTCTTACCTAGTTTAGATTTCAAATTTCCTGAATCCCATGTGTAATGATTTCTCAGATTGCTCTTATTTTACCTGCGTCTTTTAAGCTAATTGTCCAGTATTGTCCTGAGAATGATTCAAGGTAGTTAACATTTTGAGTCCTTCTATGTTGTGTTTATTTTTCCCTCAGAATAATGCTAAAGGTATTCCTTCACTGTCTGTAAACATCTTTAGAGTCCCTATTGAGCAATTTGATGCTCTTCAGATTTCTATTTCTTGGTACGTAATTTGTGTTCTTTCACACTTTTAAGAGTTTTTTCCGCTATCACTTGTGTTCTGATATTTCATTAGGGTATACTTTGGCAGATATCACTTTATAAAGTTATGCTGAGTAATAGATTGACCCTTTGAATGTAGACACTCACTTCATAGTTGTGAAAATTTTTCTTTCATCGTCTATTTTTGTAATTCCTCATCTTCTAATTTCACTTTTATTACTTTTCCTTTCTCACATTGCATCTCAGGTATTGCATCTTCTGGTCAGATCTTCTAATTTCCTGCCTTTTATTTCATTTCCCATCTTCATCATTTGAGAGGATTTTTAAAAAATCATTTAATTCTTTTATAATTTTGTTTTAATTTGAAACAACATATTTGAACACCTAAGAGCTTTTTATTGCACATTTAGTTTTTATTTTACATAGGCTCTTATACTTTATTTTAAAATATAATATCTTCTCTTAATGATCTTAAAATATAAAACTTTTTTTCTTGTTTTCTCCTCTCTGTCCTATGTTCCTTTTATTATTTTGATACCTGTCCTTCCTGATGGAGTCTTTTGTCAAGTATATGGATACCCTTGATATCCAAATGGTTGTCTATTTATATTTAAGAATTACTCATTTAAAATCGCAAAAAAATGTGCAATATATATGTTTATGAGTGGATTAGGGCTTGTGAGAACTTAGATTACTAACAGGGTACATACCCTGAATGTTTTTGGATCTCCTTTACCTATCTTCTCTTTTATTATTTCTTCCATTATTTTTCTTCTTTCTTTAATGTTCCTACTAAATTTCCAGTTGCACATATTCTTCTTTAAGTAGAAAATAATAATAGGAGATGAGGTCAGAGGGGAACAGGGCCAGATGGTGTAGAGATTTTAGGCTATTATTAGAAATGTGGCATTTATA
This sequence comes from Hipposideros armiger, assembly GCF_001890085.2. NCBI lineage: Eukaryota > Metazoa > Chordata > Mammalia > Chiroptera > Hipposideridae > Hipposideros > Hipposideros armiger. The sequence goes on along the minus strand of NW_017732721.1, from coordinate 220,880 downwards.
TTGAGTGAAATGGAATGGATTACAGGGTTTTGAGTGGAGGAGCGATGTTGTCTATATGTTTAAAAAATATATATTGGCAAAATTGTTATGCATAGATTTGATTAGGAGAGATGGAAGATGAAAGGAGGGTGACAAGTTAGTGGCTATTAAAATAAAACGTAATAATCCGGTATGTTCCTTGAAAATGTTCTAAGTAATCATTGGAAGCTAGATTTTCTGTTCATATCTATATGTGTAGAGCTGTATTATATCCTTTGCTGAAATTATACGATGGATATTTAAGATTACCAATAGACATTGAGACCAGTCAAGAGGTTTTCCTGCTGTTCTCTTACTGACTATTCAAAATAATATTACACTGGTTTCAATGTCAATTGTTGAGTAAATCTTTCAGGCACCTCCTTAACGCCTTTAGAGAATCCTTTGTCTGACTGAAACAGTGCCTGGAGGCAACACTTTTGATATTTCTGAGATCTTTAAAGCTTTATCTTTAGAGCATGCTTTTCTGTGAATGCCCTGAATATGACATTTGATTTGAAAACCTTTCTTAATTTTAGCATTGTTAGCCATTTGAAGAGGATGAGAAGCTTCCAAACTACCAAGTCCCAGCTCCTTTTAGTTTATTAGTCATTTCTTTAGCTTATCACACTCTTAAATTTTACTGGAAGCAGCGGGAAGGAAAAAAAGGCTTTTTCTTCACTTTCAACTTTCAACCCTACTTGGAAATCTTGGTGAGAGCTCCTAGTCCTTTAGGCACAGTTTCCACCTTCCACATTGCTGTAGAATATAAGCTTGCTGAAAGTTCTGCTGTTCTAGTAGTTTCTGACAAGATTTTCTTACTGCCTTTTAAAGCCTCACTTGTACCTCATCGAAACTCCAAGTTCTATGAAAAGTGTGCTCAAGGCTAAAGTTTTCATTGTCTTTCCTCAGAATCCTTACAGCCTTTTATCTCAGCCCATTGCCATTTTCAAAGTCACCTCCACATCTTAGAGTTTGCTATGGGACATTCCACTTTTGATATAAAAATCTGTATTAAGTATTTATTAGCTGTGTATCAGTTACCTATTGTCTCATAACAAATGACTCCCCAATTTAGCAGTTTAAAACTACAAACATGTATTATATTATAATCCATGTGGGTCACGAATTGGGGGCAGCTGACTGGATGTCTCTGGCTCTGGGTTCCTCATAAAGCTGCATCCATGTGGTCAGCCAGGCCTTGGAAAAGCTTCTTCCAAGCAAACTCAATGTGGTTGTTGGCTGACTTCCGTTTCTCACGGATGCTTCAACAAGACCTCAGTATCTTGCCACATAAGACTCTTCATAGGACCATGAATGTAGCGTATGTCAGCAGGCTTCACCAAGAGTGATGACAGAGAGTGAAAGCAAGGGGCCAGGAGAGAGCCCAAGCAGAAGCTGCAGTCTTTTATGGTCTAATCTTCACAGTCACATATGACATACCGTCACCTGTGCCCTGTGCCATCAGCCTCAGAGACCAACACCCTTGGCAGAATGTGGGGTTATGTGAGCATAGGACCAGGGGACCACTGGGGGCCGTCTTGTAGGCTGCTTGCCACATTGAGGAAAACTGAGTTCCTCTCAGATCTTAAGCAGCAAACCCAGAGCTTTTCTTGGTAAATTGATGACTGCTTGCGAGCAGGAAGCCTTTTGACAAGTACTCAGATTTCCCTTACAGCAGAGGCATCTGGCATTGAAGACTTCCAATGAACGGCAATGACTCATTTTAAGGGTCATTGAATTTAATGAACAGGTCTTTTTACTTTTTGTTAATGATAGCTCATTTTCAGAACAGTTTTTTTTTTTTTTAGGAATAAAACACATAGCATCTATCAAAAAGCTAAGCCTTTTTAGAATTAGAATTTCTACATCAGTTTTCACAACTGTCAATGATAATGTAAACTGGCATCCAATATAAATATTAAATACAGGCTGATTTCCCTCCTGGTCATATGCATTTAGACGGTCCCCAAGGCTTTGCTTTATAGCGCATGAAACACAGATTTTTAAAAAGCAGCTGCCATTTTTATGAGAACTGATTTCATTTTCCAACATAATAAGCACTTTAAAAGAAAATTGACATAAACCATGTAATAGGTATAGGTCTGGAAATATTTTGGTTTAAGAATGCTGAAGATAACTTCAGTGCTATTCTGTGTATTTTAAATAAAAGTGTATATTTTATAAATTCTAAGATAGCTGGTAAAATTTAAAAATAAAATAGCTTTCCATGCAGGAGCTAGCAGGATTTGAATTGCATCATGGTTCCAGCTTCCTTTTTGATTAGGATCTCACATCCCCCATGGAAGGATCAAACTATTGGTATATTCAAAATTTGTGTGTCTATTCTGGGTATTATGCTAAATAAAAAATGAATATTTCTTTAAAAAGCCTCAAAAGTTTATATATGGCATCTTGATTTCATTCATGTAGTATTCTCAAAATTACAAAACTGTGTAGATAAGAACAGATTAATGGTTGCCAGGGACGAAGGTGGTGGGCAGAGTAGGGTGTAAAAGGAAAATACCCTTTGTAGTGATGAAGGAGTTTTGTATCTTGATTGTGGTGGTGGTTACATGATAAGTGTGGTACAATGGCATAGAATTACACACACGCACGCGCGCGCACACACACACACACACACACACACACACACACACACACACTAGTGCACGAAAAAATTGGTGAACTCCAAATTAGGCCTATAGATTGTTCCAGTTGACCAATGCCAATTTCCAGGTTTTGCTATTGTCCCTGTAGTAATGTAATATGTTATCATCGGAGAAACTGGGAGAAGAGTTTAGCATAGGACCGCTCTGAACTATGTTTCTAATTCCCATGAGTCTATAATGTTTTCAAGATAGCAAGTTAAAAAAATGAAATAAACAAATGAATTATTAAATGGATTGCAATCAGAGTAGATATTTTTAATGCCACGTTTTACCTTCTTTTACAGGAATATATAGGGCCCATACTTCTGAAAATTCAAGGAGAATTAAACTAACAATAAAATAATAATTTAGGTGAATTACAGATATATAATTTAATAAATATATTTGAAATATGAGCAATTACACTTTGAGGTTAATATGCTATAAATGAGAATGCTGCATTCATTTAATAGCGTTAACTTGTTTTTGACACTTTATATTTCTTAATGAAATGAAGGTCTGTCTTTAAATTTCAAATCACATTAATTATCAGAGTCCTATGTAAATGAATAAATGCATTATCTTTCAAGGTCATATAATTTAAAGTAACTATTTTTCTCTTCTATTATATCATCAAAACCAAAGATGTCCAAACCCCTTGTCAATATTCAGGAATTTATTTAATAGTTAAATATCATCTTTTAGAATAGTAAATTTAACCATTTAAAACATGGAACTATAGGGGCCGGCCGAGTGGCTCAGTTGGTTAAGAGCTCGCTCAAGAGTTTGAGCTCTGAGCAACCGCGGTTCGCGTCCAGCCCAAGCTGAGCAGCCGCTGAGCTGCCAACAGGTAGCAGGACGGCTCAGCTAAAAAAAAAAAAGATTAAAACATGGAACTATGGGGATGGTGACAACAAGAACTTTTTCTATTTTTTTCTCCATGATTTTGTTTGTTTTTAAATCAACACAGCTATAGTATTCTTGGGAATGACCCCAACATGTGAAATTACAATTGTTTAAAAAAGAGAAACTCTTAGTAATTAATTAATATTGGTTTTAAATATGGAACATTTTTATATTGAACTGCCGAGAGCCGGCTCCACAGCCATGGCCCTGGATGATCAGGCCAGGAACCCACCGAACGGTCCCTGAGCAGGATTGATCGGCACGAGGAAACGAGAAATGAAAGAAATGGCATAGACACCAAAGTTGGGATTAGGAGGGTCACTGACTGAGGATGGCTGACAGGACAAATTTTATTAAAAGGCATAGTGCTTATATAGAGAGCAAGTTCCTCTTTTACCAGGAATAAATCTTATCTAAGCATAGGGGTTTTGTTAGGGGGGTTTTGGGGAAGGAGGAACCAATGTTCCTGACTTAGGAGTTTGGAGGTGAGATGTCTTGGCAACAGGTTACATGATCACACAGCATAAACTAATAATATATTTTAAGTAAAGCGAAACTTAAGGCAAATAGCAACTGTCATCAAGTCCATGATGGAAAAGTCCCAAGAGTTCATAAGTCCATGGTGGGAAGTCTCGAAGTTCATACGTCCATAGACGGTGACATCTGAGGGTCTGATGGTTGTGGTTTAGGAGCTTCTGCTTTTCCAAGGCACAGAGATGAGCTGGGCCTTGCTGGGTTACTGATTTTAGCAGTTCCCTTTTTTGCTGTTCAGCTAACAAGCAGCTTTGCAGTCTTTTTCTCAGCACACAGAACTTGGGGGTCTTTAGCCACCTGCCATTCTCCACCTGCAGTCACCCTGGAGTCTCAGTACTCTGAGACTGCCCCCAACATTGCACCATTAATTTCTCTAAGAGACTTTAAATAATTTAAATTGAAATGTATAGTTAACTGTAAATTATAAAATATTAGAGAAAATAGAGAAACAAAATTTCTATTGAATTGGGGTACTCATTTTATTTTTCTTTACTATTGACAGAAGTAAAATGAAGTATTTTGATATTTAAGTGCGTTTAAACCAGTATAGCTCTAATGTGATTTGTGCTCCTTGAGCATCTTTAGTATTATTATTTTTTTCTGTTTACATCACTTACTTATTCAATTCTTTGATTCCACATGTAAGTGAGATCATATGGTATTTGTTTTTCTCTGACTGACTTATTTCACTTAGCATACTGTTCTCAAGGTCCATCCATATCATTGCAAATGTTATAGTTTCCTTCTTTATAGCTGATTAATACTCCATTGTGTAAATGTACCATAGTTTCTTAATCCAGTCGTCTACCGATAGGCATTTTGATTGTTTCCAAGTCTTGGCTATTATAAATAGTGCTGCAATGAAATAGGGGTGCATATATTTTTCCGAATTAGTGTCTTGGGCTTTTCTGGATAAATACCTAAGAGTGGAATTGCTGGTTCCATTTCCAGTTTTTTGAGATACCTCCAGTTTTTTGAGATACTGATTTCCGTAGTGGCTGCACCAGTCTGCAGTCCCACCAACAGTGCACCAGGGTTCCCTTTTCCCCACAACCTCGCCAGCACTTGTTGTTTGTTGATTTGTTGATGATAGCCATTCTGATCGGAGTGAAGTGGTATCTCATTGTGGTTTTTATTTGCATTTTCCTAATGCTTAGTGAGGTTGAACATTTTTTCATATACCTGTTGACCATCTGTATGTCCTGTTTAGAGAAATGCCTCTTCATATCCTCTGCCCATTTTTAATTGGGTTGTTTATTTGGTGTTGAGTTGAATGAGTATTTTATGTATTTTGGATATTAACACCTTATCAGATATATCATTGGCAACTATCTTCTCCCATTCAGTAAGCTTCCTTTTTGTTTATTGATGATTTCCTTTGTTGTGAAAAAACTTTTAAGTTTGATGTAATCCCATATGTTCATTTTTTCTGTTACGTCCCTTGCCTGCGGGGATGTATCAGTAAAAATATTGCTCAGGGTAATGTCTGCAAATTTACTCCCTATATTTACTTTTAGGAGTTTTATGGTTTCAGGTCTTACATTTAAGTCTTTAATCCATTTTGAATATGTTCTTGTTCTCTACTTTTGTATTAAACATAGAACTTGTTTTGTTAAGTTATAGAAAATGCAATAAGGTGTTAAACTGAGATGTGACTATTGTGAAAGAAGATGTACAATTTTCCATCTACATAAATAAAGAGAAACAACGGAGAACCTGTTAAAATTAGTAAACATTTATTATAGTTTAAATAAACACTTAAAAAATGTGTCTCCATGAAAAATAAAGCAGGAAAATGGGATGAAACAGCATTAAAAGAAACTTTTCTTGAATTTTCTTATGGGCTACAATAGTTTTAATGGTATATTATTTGTGTATCAATTAATAATAAACAAAATTAATAATAGACACTTAATAATAGACAAATAAAACAGCTCAGAAATATATCCAATGCACAATTTCAAAAAAATATGTCAAAATGAATACATCATAAATATCTGGAAGGAAACTGGTTATTAAAAATATGATATTTAGAAAATTGGCTATTGTTAGGAAGAGGAAATATCAAAGTGGGTCATATAGCTTAGTATTTATCGACAAATTTACAGATGAATTAATCATTTTTTAAGAAAAATAAAAGTATAGTTGCATACTTATCTAATACTACGGAGGGTTTCTGAGTCACATTCTGCCAAAGTGATACTTAAAAGGTGCAAGGAACACAATAGCCATAATATTGCACTTTTCATAATGGCAGCATTCAGCGGACATGAGCATTTTGCAGGGCCTCTGAATCTTTCCTAAAACTCCTCCTCAGGGTCGCGGGAGTTGTGATCGTCATGAGCAGTAACGTGGGTTTTATGCTCCTCCCCGACTACTGCAGATCTAGTAGAAGCCCTTTCTTATCTTCATTTCTCCAGCCCTTTCAACAGTTTTTCCGAGTCTATGTATTAAAGTGTTCATCCTTTGTATATGTAGATTGGATTCTATTTTCCTAATTGATACTGACTAATGCAGTGATTATTATCTGCATGTAAAGTTTAAATTGAGATAGGGGAATGCATTCAACAGTTTGAAATGTAATGTCCTTTCCAAAGAAATTATAAAAATATATTTTTGCTCAACTTAAAGCCTAAATGATTATTTTATGAAACACGATTAATTCATTTGGTTTTCATCAATGTCTAGCATGTCTATTTGTTCAATGGTCTCCATTTTAATTTTGTATATTAAATACCTGAAAGGGTTTAGTTACACAACTGTCAGAACAAATTATGAGCAAAAGCAATTTCAAGTGTGCATTGAGTATATCTCACCATATAAAAACTTGGATTATCCTGTCAAAATTGACCTACCAAATTTAATGTCCTCTTCAAACCTTAATACTACTCTCTGAAAAAACATAAATCTGATGATGAAATATAGGGAAGAAATATAGGCCTAGTGTTTTCCTTCCTAAAATATATTACCTAATGATCGCAGGGTGATCATTCTATATGTTCAAAATGAATGTTTGTTTTTAGAATGTCTATGAGTTTTATAGAGGAATTTGATTTTAGCTGCCAAACCTTATATTTACTAACTTTAGAAATGTTTTTGCCATATTTTACTATACTATGAATCTTTGTTAATGATTACTTTTTAGGATTGTTTTAAATTATTGCATTGGGTAATACTATATTTTAGGATAACCATAGGCAATGACCCTACCTGTTAAAATTTAGAGAATGTACTTTGGTCAAGTCTACCAAACCCAGGGAATAGTATGCCAAATTTTCATCGTCTTGGACTGTATCGTATATGACTAGTTTTCAGTCGCCCGTGTGGGAAAGCTTCTTTGTAAGTACAAAATATCCAACTAGCCAAATGATGATGTCATTCTCTGGGATCAGAAGCAACAAGTCTGAAAATGTAAGATCCTCATAAAGATAAACTTAGTGCGACACCACAGTCCCTGCTTCTCCTGAAATTTGGAAGAATGAATTCATTCAGCCCACAAACATCTCTCCCCATATTGCCCTAAGTAAGGTGTTCTAGTACGGAAACGACCTAAACAAGCTCCAAAGCACTTCTATTGAAAGATAAGTAGGAATATGCTCAGAAAATAATCAGAGGATGGTGCATAATTAGAACCATGATTTTGCAAGTGTCTGTCATTTTTATTAAAAGAAATGTTTGTAGTAATCGAAAACCTGGGTTTGCAACTCCTATGATATAGAGGTGGAAGAAAATTAGGGTCAGCCCTCAAAACGTGGTGCTTCCTCATTTGTATATTTAAGGACATACCTCATTTGTACAATATATTGTAGTTATATTTAATTAACTACAATTTGGCACCTACAAAGTGTCAAACTCTTAGGTAGATTAACTGAGTTCAGTGCTCACAGTATTTCCATAAGTAATGAATATTCCAGCTTTATATGTGAGAAAAATGATTCTGGGCAACGTGGTAGAGAGTAATCGCACTTTACTCAAACTCATGTTTTGTTTGTTTGCTTTGTTTGGTTTGGTGTTCTGACTACTCTTCCTAGTTCTGTGAAGTTCACTGTGTCCACACGACTAAATTGGATCAATGGAATTTGCATATAGGTGCACAGGTGCAAATGGTGTGTGCCATTTGCAGTCCCGGTTTACATAAGTATCCCATAAGCCTTTCTCCATGATTTTTTTTTCCCCTTCTGGCTGGACTAGAGATAACACCCAAGGAAATCAGGGTCTGTATTTTGAAAATGACAGCACCTTGGCGAGCCTGGCTGTCTGCATGGCAGCCCAGAGGAGGCCTAAGCCCCACACATTCACTCACTCAGCACGCATAATGATTAAAGCTCTCCTGGGCTGGAGTCCTACATTTTGTTTTGTTTCTGTTTGTGGTTGCAGTTATCCCTCTCCAACTAATTAAGTTAGTTAAATAAAATTTTAAATTCTCAAACTTGGTAAATGGAAGACTTCTTGAATCCAAGTCAGAGAATTGAAGACGGCAATTTCTCTGTCCCGCGTAGCATGCTCTGTGTCGGGATAAAGAAGCACAGATATGGCAGGACCCTTGTCTATGATACAGAGGTGTTTCTGAAGAGACTGATGCATAACCAATGGGCCTTTGTAAAGTGCACACATATTTTAAAAGCTGTTCTTTCAATCGCAAGCTGCAACTAACTGCTATGGGGCACTATTTATAACTCTTTCAGGACTCCATAGCTTTGTGAAAAGGAAAAGAATATTACTGTGGTCTTAAACTTTGCATACTAAGGTTCTTGTCCTCATCCTCTCTCTTGCCTTGGAAATCCTTCATATTGTTTTGTTTTGTGAAAGTCATTAGGTATTAAATATTCTGAGGGCATGAGATTGGGCGGCACAAGTTATGAAGCAAGGATTACTTACTTGAAGAGACAATTACTAGCAGTGTGTTTTTGTGCTACTAATCTACATAACTTACATTTCTCTTTTGCTTTAATGTACTCTTCTAACTTAGGAGATGATACCTAATCTATTGCTTGTGAGGTAAGAAGTAAGTAGAGAATTTTCCTAAATAGGGAAAATGAGTAGGTTTTCTATCATGAATAGAAAAAAAAAAAGAAAATACTTTTTAGGTCCCTCTTCTTCACCATACCCAGAGCTCCCCAATCCATTCAGCCTTTTCTAGAACTTTGTTCCCCAACACGGCTTCCTTCCGTCAACCCCCTACATGTCAGGAAGAGTGACTGTGGTTATATACAGGTCTGATCAAGTGGTCAAGTAACTTCTCTTCAAAGGCTTTTAATTGTCACCAATTACTCTTAAGATAAAGTCTCACCTTCTGTCTTAATAACTGCTATATTCCAAACTTCTAGAAAAATAATTCCTGATCTAGTTTAGTTTCTCCATAATTAACTTTGGAATAAATTTCAAATGTATTCAATTTTGAAATAACTAAATTTGAATGAAAAGTGAAATCTCATAGGATGACGAAGGCCTGGGAAGGTTGAGCAGTGGGCAAGTCATGAGCCATGTATGAGAATTCTCTACGAATGGGTGGGGGTGGGATGACAGGTCTCCAGGCTTCCCAACAGAATAGTAGAAAACTGTTCTTACAGTGACAGGGAGGAGTAAAGGTAATAATTTTACCTCTAGATTCTATACAGCCAGGTTTCAACGAAGGCCAGGAAGTTTAGGTAATATTCAAGATAAAGATATGCTGAGAGTTTACTTTTTTGTTGTTGTTGTTTTTGTTTGTTGTTGTTTTAATGGGCATGCCTTTAATGTTCTACTGCCTACTGCATACATCTCCTTGATGCTACAATGGGCTTCAGAAGGATTACAGCCTCACTCAGCACTTCCCCCACCGCCCGTCTTCTCCCCTTGTGTTCCTCATTTCCACTAATGTCGTTACTTAGCATCTCCCAGTTATTTAACCCAGTAACCAGATTCACCCCAGAACCTTCATATTCCCATTAGAATTCTAACTCCCCAGTGTTTTTCGGTTGCGTCCCTCTGTTTCCATCCGTAGCATCTATGCCCATATTCAGGTTGTTACCATTCCTCTTGGGGGTATGAAAAGTTGACATAAGGGAGCCATTTTAAAAGGGAGTCAGAGTAGCCATTCCAGAGGACTTGCCTTGAACCGCTTACTCCTTGAACTTTTGGAATGTTTGAACTGAGCTAAATAACCTTTGGACTGAGACAAACCGACATTGTCTTACAAACAATTATTTGTAAAGCTAACACAAAAGCAGACACCCTAACCACAAGAACTGATGGTTATGGACTCTCTTTCCAAAAGTGGAATCAGTAACCAGCCAAATAACTCAGCTTGTTAGCATCAATAGCAACTTCCTTCTTATATTCATGCTAATATTTTCTTTCTTTTCTCTTAAAAAGCTCTTGTCCTCACCCTGTAATCAGTATACAAGTTGGGTTTCTGTCTGAATCTGTGCTTCCTCAATTGCAATTCTTTTGATCCCAGATAAACACTCATTTCCTCTCATTTTGGCTTTTTTTTTTTTTTAGGTTTATAGGTATTACAATAAATTCCCATGTATTTCCTGAGTTTATCCCCATGAGTCTAGCTCGGGGTTAGGGCTAAGGCTATGTGTGAAGGCAGAATAAACTTGGATATGAATCCTGCCTGGGCTAATGACCTTGGACAAGTCGATTGCCTATATTCTATTATTTGTAAAATGGAATTAATAATCACAGAAAAAGGAGAGATTTTTATGATAAGTAAATTAATGTATGTAAATAGTAGCTAATATTTTTATCTAGTTTTGCTTGTGTTTAATAATATTTTTCATTCAACAATTGGAATGATAATTGTGAAAGACAAATTTGACTTAGTCACTCTTTTATTTAAATATTATCGATGATTCTATATATCTTTATAGAATTAAGCCAATCAAATATGCCTTTCATAGTTAAGCCCTTTCTCCTTCCAATGTCATATTTTCCCCCCTCTGGAAATGTATACTCTGATAACATAGAATTCTTCAGAGTTGCCATATACAACTGATTTTCCTTTTCCATGACTTTTTCTTATTGACACTCTGATTATCAGACACCTGCTCCCCACTTATTTGCCTGAATAAATCTTATGTATCTGTAAAGTTTGAATAGTCAAGTACTTGTTAAAACCTTTTCCAGATCTATAGGGTGGCTACTTAGCCTTTCTGTAATACCTCTTACATTATCTAAATAGTAATATAATTATGTTTAAATTATCTATATTTGTGACTTTTTGCCCTTCTATGTTATGAATGACTCAAGGTCAGAGGCCCTCACTTACTCACCTAGTACATTTTCTGCATGAATTTAATTTTCATATCTAACCCCCAAATAAACTCCGATTTCTCTTTCTTTCCTTTGTATTCTTGATTGCAAATCATGCTATTAACCTTAATTATGCATTCTAGAATGCATTTAATTCTTCCTCCTCCACACTCCTATAATTCACATCTGTGAATATCGAACTAAATTAAATGTAATTTGTTGGTGAGTACATACATATTTATTTTTTAAACTAAAGTTTCTGAATGCCATTCTGACTTGATCCTCTTGAGAAATAAGTTGTAGAATGATATTTTAAAGTTTTATTTCATAGCTGTACTACTGTCCAGCATTGTTTAGAGGGACAAAACACACTTTGTACAGAGCGAAAGAAACATTTTGTAACATGGCCCGGCAGAAGGCTATACCTATAAGTCTAGACGTGGAGAAAATATGAAAGGCTCACTGATTGACTTAGATGTATCTTCTGTCTCTCTAGATGAATCATATATTTTCAGAATAACATGAGTATGCCTCAGGACTTTCTACTTTTTCATTGTTCCATAATATATATAATAGATCATTTATGCTGTTGGGGTTCAGGGCAGGCTGCCCCAAAATATGGAGCTTTGGCATATTGATTATATTGATTATTTTGAGTTAGTTACTTAAGAAACAGCCACTGCAGAAAGACACAAGCAGGAAAGCCGGAAATAAATCTCCCCTGTTAAGGGTACCCTCCCTGAACCTGGAAGGTAGAAGGCATTCTTATTGTCACAGCTAGGGATTTCAGAGCCCAGAAGGCTGTACCAACAAACCTTGTTACTTCACTGATTTACTATCCCAGGCCCAAACCCCTCTGTCTTGTCAATTCTTCACAAATTTATTGTTTCTTTGTCTATAAGATATAAAAGCTGCCTACTTCATTCACCTCTGGTCACATATTTCTATGAGCTCCCATATGTACAAAATTAAATTTGCTTTTCTTCTGTTAACCTGTATTATGTCAATTTAATTACTAGGCCAACCAAAGAACATAGACAGGAAGAGTTTTTCTCCCCTATAATACATTTCAGCTAATTACAATATTGACAGGTTCTATGGGTCAGTAAATCATGGAGAGGTAAATAGCAAAAGGCAGGATGGCCAGTTAGAGCTATGCAAGGAAAGGATGGGAAAAACACAGATTTGAGACATACAGAATTAGTCAAACATTCATTATTCATTTTGTTGACATAAGAACATCTGAACCTATAGAGAATTTTTATAAAATTTTATTTGAGCCCAAAAGAGGACACACACCTGGAAGCAAGATCTCAGACTGAGATAAATGCTTCTGAGAATAACAGTTTGCAGTTTCTTTCATGCATTTGAAACTAAGGAGGGGACATGAGGAAGATTACATGAAGGTGGAGGAAACAACATGGGGGCGGGGTTACCGGATACTCAACAAGATTTCCTGTTCTCTTGGAGGTGGTCTTGTAGAGATAGGATTACAGGGTAGTTAAGTTACCTGCTTTCTTGAGGGGCATTAAAAGGGGGGGGGCAGTTCAAAGGTGTGTTAATCTAGTTGCACAGAAATAATGAACAGGGCTTAAGGCAAAGATAAGCCTTTCAGTAAATAAGTTATAGACCTGGGGTGTGACTACCCATCATGACCTGCCCAGTTAGGAATTTGTGATCAGGTCGCCCTGTGAGATTACTTTCCATTGAACTCCTTTTTTCATTTATAATGTGACATGGATAACACCACTTCTCTGTTTATTAAGGGTGTATAGTATATAGCACTGTACCAAGCTTCTAATAGGTTCTTACTATATTTCTTTTCCTTCTCTTCTACTACTCCATCCGGGTCCCCCCATTGTTGAAGTGATGATTGTGATAAATATATTTACCTTAGAGGCCTCACATGCAGAATTGCAGTGATTTAGTGTGTTTTATAAAATTTAAACTGTTATAGAAATATAAATTGTTATTATATGGTTGTATGCTGTTATATAATTATCAAATATTCACATATCAAATAATTTGTATAAGTTTATTGGAAGTTGATTAATCATTTCAGAAATTTGGCTGTATGTATTTGATAATTACTAGTATCCATTCATAAAATATTGTTAAATTGAAGTTTGTATTAATGAAAATAGCAAAGCATTAGGTTCTTAAAACATTTTGGCTTTAAAATTAGATGATAAAGAGATAAAAAGCATTGTTAAATAAAGTTAAAACATTTATTATAAATTTGGAAATCAGGTTTCTTAGGGAATCACTGGAGTAAGAAGAAGGCAAAAAATGCTATGACAGACATAATGTAAGTTAAATGGTAATACAATTTAAATTCCTATATACTCAAAGGTAACACTTTTGAGAAATCTTACTAAATGTCAAGCTTAATTATAAAACTGAAGAAATTTAAAACTACTAATCAATATAATTTTATGGCTTTTGAGAATTTGAGAATCTCTCTAATCTTATGAGTAAATCAACTTTATTACAATTGTTAATGCCACCAGCTGCCTTAGATGTCAAGAAAATATATCTACTATTGATATTTTCAATAATCTTTTCAAAGTCACAAATACTCTAAAAATACATCAGAAAGGACACTTAACTGGAATAGCTTATGAAGGAAGGTTATTCTGTCTTCAAAATTTTATGATAACATATTTTACAGAGACTTTTATTTTAATATAACATCATTTAGTTCAATAATGCACACATGGAAAAAAATCCAAGAAATCACATGTATTAGTTATCTTTTGCTGAGTAACAAACATATTGGCTAAAATAACACACATATCTGACAGATTCTGTAGTCCAAGAGTCTTGGCATGGATTGTCTAGATCCTCTGCGAGGCTGTGCTCAAGGTCTTGCCAATACAGCGCTCTCATCAGAGACTTGAATGGTGACAAATCTTCTTCTCACTTAGGTTATTGGCCGAATTCATTTCCTTGCTGCTACTAGACTGATGCCTGGGCTTATTGTTAGCTGTTGCCGAATGGCCATTCTCACCTCGTAGTGGTTGCCTTCAATTTCGAGAGGCTACTCAAATTTCTTATAGATTGCAGGGTTTTTTTGCCATTTGAACTTTCCCATAAGGGCAGTTGACTTCATCAAGACAGCAAGGAGAGACTGCTGGCAAAACACTGTTGTATATAATGACATCTCATCACCTTTGCCATCATTTATTGGTAAGCAGCCAGTCACAAGTCCTGCCCACACTCAAGGAGACAGGATTACATGAGGAAGTGAATACTTGGAGGGCAGATTATGTGGCCAACCTAGAATCTTTCCATCACATTGTAGAAACAATAAAACTATACATTTTAAGTCAAATTTCAGGCCAATTTTAAACTACTCTAGACATTCAATTCTCTGAACAACTTATCCTTCCTGATACTTTCCTAGTGAAGGTTTTGGAATGACATAGTTTATCCATAAATAGTAATTGAAGAATGAATAAATGAAGGATTGCATATTTACTTCAGTCTTACACACCCACTGATACAAATTATCGTTCTCCGTAAACAAAGGAAACGTTAATGAGTAAGGGAGAATATGAACATTCATGGGTTTCCTTTTTCCGTGTGTGTGTGTGTGTGTGTGTGTGTGTGTGTGTGTGTGTGTAAAATTGGTCCTTTTCCTTTAAAAAAAAATAAGATGTCACTGAATGTATTTTATGAGAATGTATCTATTGCACTTTTTCCCCGTACATTTACCAACGCTGCATAGAATTAAGATTTTTTTTCCAGTTTTCCTAATATAATAGATTAAAATGGATCATGGGTGAAAAGCAGAAATATTTACAAAATTAGGAACCCAGTTTCCATTAAACCATTGTAAATATTGGCCTAATGACAAATGATTACAAATAATACAGATGATATCAGTAGTAGCATGTATGTTGGTGGTCAGAGCAATATGTTTTAAAATATAAAATGTGATTAGTTACCAACCAAACAATAAAATGTTATAGTGAAGATGTAATTAAGAAAACATTTTTATCATCCAACTATGCTGGAGTTTTATATTCAAAGGTGTTAAGACTTTTGCATAATGATTGCATGGGCCCCCAAGGCTGGGCCAGTGTCTCCGTCAACAGTGGTTACTGGGAAAATTTGTTCCATGGCCCCCAAAATAGAAGAAGGTATTTTATTTTATTTGTGGTTTTGGTCAAGAAAACTGCATTTAGTATCTCGTAGGTACAGGGAGCAATACTGGGAAGAACAAGACAGAAAAAATTCAAAAGAGCTTTTTGTGTGTGCCCGAATCTATGTGGATGTAGAGCGGTGACTTGTTCATGTAAAATTGGGAGCCCTGAGAATATACTGATACCAAGTCTGTGACATTCTTGTAAACAGATACTTGCTTAATTTAGTGAGTTATTCTATTTAAATAAAGGCTGTGAATATTTTTGCTGCAGCATTTCTATAAAAGCATACATTTAAATATAGCTTATTATTTTCCATTTTTAGAAATCAATATTAACATGATGTTACTACAAAAAATGTTAGGAAAATACGCACTTTTGGAATTACTGGGTTGTTAAGAACTCTTTCTATAGCCTCTTTCTGGTTCTCATTTTTCTGCCTTTTACAAAAGATATTTTAACTTTCAAATATTTATGATTATTCTGGAGTGTAACAAAATAGTTATTTAATTGTTGTTTGTTTTAGATATTAATCATGATTTTCATTATTTCTGGATATGAATAAAATAAAGTCACTACATTATATATATAGGATTGATGCAAGTAAAATTATTCAAAATATCACTTTAAATTCAAAATAGATGTCAGCTAAGCACTGACTTAATTGTTTGCAAACTTATTCAGTGGAACTTTAAATGTTTCACTTCTTCCCAGAAGTTCTTTACTAGTAGCTAATACTGTTCAATGTCTCTTGACAGACTACATAAATTTCAGCTTGTTAAATTTTTTTTTCCTATTGAGAATGTTTGAAAATTTGTCAGTCTATTATTGTTGCCTATGCATGAGTAACATCATACAAATAATTGGCAGAATCAAGTGTCTGGAAATCATTTAATTTTTTCACATTTCATCTACTCTAAAGTCAAAGATATTCTTTTAAATATGTGTATCAAGTTCTCGTCACTTTCTCATTAAATATTTCTGCAATTCCATTAAAGTTTTCACACATGATAGCAATGCTATCATAGGCCTGACAACACAGTTTCTTCAAATGAGGATTACTGTACTGAAGTTTGTTTTGTTTGTTTTTGTTTGTTATTAACTGTTTAAATTACATTCCTCATCTTCAGTATCAGTTAAAAACCAAGAAATGTTTTTCATGGCTTCTCTGGGCATTGTATCACGTATCCCATAACATGGGAGATGTTACTTCAATTTATGGACACAATTATTGATGTTACCAACTGAAAGTTTGTGTCCTACCAAAACTCCTATGTTGAAACCCTAAGTCCCAGAGGCGACAGTATTTGGAAGTGGGGCTTAGTCATGAGGGTAGAACTCTCAGGAATGGGATCAGTGTCCTTATAAAAGGGTCACCAGAGAGCTCTCTCTTTCTACCATAGGAGAATAAAAGGGAAATTGAGCTGTCTGCAACCAGGAAGAGGGTTCTAAGAAAGACAAAACAGAAGACATGGAAAATCTATGGATATTGATAGTGATTATTTTGAGGAACATAAATCAGGGTTAAAAGGAACCTGCCTGCCATATTTAGTTACAGACATGATTCAGGCACAGACAATGACATCTGGCACTTCTTGCATTCAAACTTTGTAGTTTTTATATGCTTGTTGGAGATTGTTTGACATGGAAGTTAAGTGTTTGTGTATAGCCATTGACTTATACCATCCTAGGTTCCAGTTAGTTTTTGCTATTTTAAGAGTTAAGTGATTTTTAAAAATTTTCTAAATTTCCTGAACTACAAATTCCCCATTTTTAAAATGGAGACAATAATCTTTGTAAAAAGTCTTTTCAAAGTAGCACAGATTTATCCCTTTTTCGAACTGGTGTACACAACTCTGGATAGTCAGCCCATAATCACTAAACAATTTTTAGAAGAATAAATAGACTAATATCCATATATGTTTAGTACAGTGCCTGGCATATAGTAAGCAACACATGATGATGATGTTGATTTATTGACAGCTTCAGAAGTCACTGAATTACAGGGACTGACTTTGGCCTCAGGAATTCTTTACACTCTTAGAAATTATTGAGAACCCAAAAGAGCTGTTGTTTGTGTTCATTATATTTACTAATACACAGTGTATTAGAAGTTAAAGCTAAGAAAATTTCAAAATATTTTTTCATTTTAAAATCACAGAAAGCTTTGTTACATGCTAACATGAATAACGTACTTTTTATGAAAAATAAGCATAATTTACAAAACAAAAATTTAGTAAGAATTGTACTAAAAATTTAGTAAATGTATTAGTCAGTTTTCTCCAGAGATATAGAAACAATGTGATAAATATGCATATATAGAAAAAGATTTATTATGAGGGATTGGCTCACGGGATTATGGAGGCTAAGACGTCCCAGGATCTACTATTTGCAGGCTGGAGTCCTCAGAAAGCCAGTGGTGTAGTTCCACTCGGAACCTAAAGGCCTGAGAACCTGGGAAACCAATGGTGTTAGTCCCGTTCTGAGTTGGAAGGTCCAAGAACCTTCGCAACCATGCCTGGTATCCCAGAGCAGGGGAAGATGGATGACCCCACTTGTGCAGAGAACAAGTTTATGTTCTCTCTGCCTTTTTGTTCTCTGTAAGCGCTCGCTGGATTGGATGATGCCTCTCCACAGTGGTGATGGTGATCTTCTTGACTCAGTCTATGAGGTCAAATGCTAATCTCTTCCCAAAACATCCTTACAGACAGACTCCCTAATAATGTTTTATCAGCTAACTGGGCATCTCTTAGCGCAGTCAAGTTGACAGATAAAATTAATCATCACAGAAGTATCACTGCTTTATTTTATTTTTTTTCAAATTTCTTTAATGGCTGGCTCAGAACTGTTCAATAGAAATGTAGCTCAGATACTGGTAAAGAAAAAAATTCAACCAAGTAAGTTTGAAGATCTAATTGGCTTTATTAAGTGATTCATGAGTTTCCTTTCAAAGGGTTGAACAAAATGGATGGTTTTTTATAGGAAAAATAGTGGGACATGGGAGTTATTAGCAAAAGAAAAGGCAGGATTCTTTTTAGATTATGACATTTTATTTTGGGGGGAAAGAAACAATAGGGTTTTATCATGTAAATTGCTTCTTCTTCCTGAGTATGTGTGTGTGTGTGTGTGTGTGTGTGTGTGTGTGTGTGTGTGNTGTGTGTGTGTGTGTGTGTGTGTGTGTGTGTGTGTGTGTTGGGGGGAGGGGGAAGGTGGGGTGTGGAGAAGGCCCCTGTGTCAGATTACCTGATTGGTGTTGACAAGAATATTCCAGACTGGTTGACTAAGATTAAATTTCTAGTGAAGGTCAACACTGCAAGTAAGTCAGATACTAAGTCTAGGTTTGGTGTCCTGGGCTTTAGCACGAGTGATGCCATTTTGGGCCTGTGGATTTTTCCTTTAACAACACAAATATTAGCCCTATATACATTTTTTTTAAAGCAAGAGAAAATAACCAAATTTAATACATACATGTTTGGGAACTTTGCATACATGAGAGAATCAGAGACCCCACATGTATGAGATGTTCTCCCTATATACAGTTTAAAATTCTGCTACAGTCACATTTAAAACAAACAAAAAAAAGTCCATGCCATTCATTTTAATGTATTTTATTTTTTTAATATATGCAAACTATTTTTAATTTAACATGTAATTAATATAAATAATTATCAAGATAGTTTACATTCTTTTTTTCATACAGAATCTTTGAAATCCAGTAAGTGGTTTACACTCACAGGTCATCGCAGTTAGGATTAATCGCAGTTCAAGTGTTCAGTGGCCATATGTATATAGTAGGTGCTGTGCTGAACAACGCAGGGCTTCTATCCTTCTCGGTTTTTTGGCCAAGAGCAAGTGTAACACAGGTGTTGTTTAGTAAAAGACAGCGGCGTTCAACCTGGCGTTGATATCACACATCATGTAGCCTCTTGAAATCTCCTCTACACTCATGAGAAAAGTGAGAATGAAAAAAGACAATTAATACTATGGTTATTATAAAAATAGTTTATTCCCATAGACAACCTGAAATGGTCTCAGGAAACCCTAGGGGTCTCTAGAACACACTTGGAGAAGCACTGCTAACACTGAAAGGGTGAATTGATTCTTAACTTCTGATTTTTTTAAAGTGTGGTAGATATTTTTGTTCCCACTTCTTTGCCTGTAGTGACAGGAATATCCTGAGCTCCTCTTTTCCTTTCTTGCTCTCAGGAGACTCACAGAAGTGGTTGTGTTGGGAGTGAGAGGCTGTGCTGCTTCCTGTCCTAGACCTGCCTAGCTGCCAGGGTGACCTAGAATATTAGAAACATTTCCCATAAGACTGCTGCCTCCTTCAGGTTAACATTGGAAATGCTCATGTCCTCTTAGATCTCACCTGGGTATTTTTTAGAACTTTCCTGGTTTTTGGTTTTTTGTTTTTTAATAATTAGTCACTTTTAAGAAAGTCTCACCCCAATGCATCTCTCATCTCCATTCAACCATCTGCCATCTGGTTGAGAAGACAATAGGCCACTTTCTAAAAAGTTTAACTTTAAACAAAATGTTTAAAGTATTGACATAAGAATGTCCAAGGCTGTAGAGAATTTTAATAAAATTTTATTTGAGCCAAAAGTAGGATATACCTGGAAGGAAAATTGCAGACTGAGAAACATTCTTCTCAGAATGTCAATTTGCAGCTTCTTTTATACATTTGGAAATAAGGAAAGAACCTAAGGAAGATAAAATGAAGGTGAGAGAAAGCGAGGCAAGGATTAAAGGATAGTGAATAAGATTATGTGCCCTCTGAGGGTGGTTTGGCTTCAGAGGAGTCTGAAAAGTGGCATTTCAAAGGTGTGTGAACCTAGGTGCACAGAAACAGTGGACAGGGCTTGTTTAAGGCAAAGATAAACCTATTACTAAAGAAGTTGTATGCCTGGGGTGTAACAACCCACCATGACCTGCCCAGCTAAGAATTTATTATCAGAATTTATAACCTGTGAGGTTACTTTTTGTAGAACCCCTTTTTTATTCACAACAGCTAGTTCTCGGTCCCTCTCCCTCTCTCTCTCTCTGTCTTCCTCCCCATACCAGGTAAATATTAAACAACTTCTGAGGGCAGAGTAATCTGCTACTCTCTATACAGTGTTTTTTCAAACTCTTTTGGCTAAACTTCAGGCTCTGAGTCCTTCAGCCTCTAGCTTTAATCCCTGTTTTTCTAAATCAGAAGAACTTTTTGTCTTTACTTCCTCTAATTAAAAATGTTTCTGGCCTAAACTGTCTCCGCTGCCTCTTTTGTCCTTTCTCTTCTCATCTCTAGCGCCAGCCCTGCCCTGGGAGCATTGTTCAATGTGCACAGGGATGGGTCTGATTTTCATCTAAGATAAGATCAAAAAGAAAAACAAAGTGTGTAATAGGAACACTGAGAAAAATTACACAAACCACAACAAAAACCTGAATTCGTATCTCAGGACTTTAGCCCTTCACAAAAGTAAATTTAACACTACATGGCGTCTATCACTGTCTTTCAAGGAATTTAATGATCAAACAAGTGTTACAAGAAAATGCCATAAATAAAATTAAAGAAGTGCTGTTTTAAAGAAGCCAGCTTTCTTAAATATTTGACAATTACCATTTTGTAAGGAGAAATTAAAATTGAAGGCTTAAATCTCCCTGTTAAAAATAACCCCCTTTTCTTTAGATCATTTACTTTAGAAAACCTGTAATCTTAAGTACTTTCTCCACTCTTATACTACAAAAGTGTAAAAAATTTTTTAAGACAAGATAGACCTTCTGCCAACTCTAGGGCTCAAGAATATCTTTCTCAAGAACCTAGGAGCCATCTCAGCAAGAAAACATCATAGGAGATAGAATTCTCTCAGAATTTCTGCTTGAGCGGGAACCTAACCTTTTGGTTGCGTGGCCTGCCTGTGGGGCAGAACTACCTCCTCTCATAAACATATGAGAAGTCTATTTATTCCATAGATAAAGCTAGTTCACATAAATGGGCATTGTAGTTACCAGGTGAATCTAGGGTGAGCTGTGTGGTGTGGTGAACAGTACTGAGTTTATGTCCTCTTACTTGACCAAGGACTGGTAACCTATAGGTAAAAGGCCAAAGTTTGAGGCAATAAATGTTATTGGAGATCCAAAGGAGTAGCTATTCCATAAGCACTGAGTCAGGCTGAAACGCAAATTGTGTTCTGATTAGGAGGTGAAGACAGGGGCATTTATGAGAAACGGAAGGGGAATAATTACATGAGTAGAAGGAAGACATTTCTGTGGGTGTTAAAAAGCTAAGGAAGGACTTTCGATAGGTGCAGATAAGTTAGCATAGTGATACTAATTCTAAAGAATGTCTTTAATTTCAGTAAACAGTTGTTTAGAATACAGTGCTGTTGTAGGCCCAGTTCAAAGGTTACTTTGCCCGGGTTTTAACATTGCAAAGGTTTGAGGAATAAGACATGCAAGGCAGTTCCTCTGAGATGACAGCTCCGACTCCATTTTGAAGTGCCTCTGTTTATATTACTTTCCCCAGGACTAATTATTGTTTATCTTGAGAACATGTACACAATGTATTTTACCTGCTTGGCTCTATGAAAGGGTACAATTTATATTTGTCTTTGCAATATCTTATAGGCAGATCGCCTGTACTATGTATCGCATTCTTGTTTACTGCTTATTCAATAATAAAAGCATTTCTTTTTCCTACTACCTTTGTGAAGAGGGTTTTTTTGGGGGGAGAAACATTTTAAGTTATATTTTTCCCACACTTTTTTGCCTTAACAGGCTGTGTGTGTGTGTGTGTGTGTGTGTGTGTGTGGAGAGAGAGAGAGAGAGAGAGAGAGAGAGAGAGAGAGAGAGAGAGAGAGAGAAGTATGAAAGCTAGACAAAAGTTAGCACTGTTATAAATCAAAGGTTAATAAAAACACAATATTCAGCACTGTGTGTCGTTGCATGCTTCCTGACGGGTAGGCACCACAGATAGGAATTGAACTGAGGCCAGCCTCCCCGCTGTACTATGCTCTGTTCACAGAGGTGGCTGAAATGTAGTAGAAAAGCAGAAAATAGTCTGAGCTCTGACTGATGGCCTAGAGAGCGAGTGAGGATACTAGGCACATTATATCATAACATGATAATTATAAAACTGAATCAATTCCCAGACAAAATGGGCCAACAGAATTCTCGAGTTAAAACCAATGGCATAGTTTTCTTAAGTGAAGCCAGCCCATGTGCAAATTCCTAGTAAAAGAAAGTTAGCACATCCTTGTGAGAAGCATGCTTAATGTGTGAGAAATTTGTGCCAAGGCCAGACCGTAGAAAAGTGAACTTACATCTGTTATTACTGTGGATAATACGCAATTTACAGTCCTTTCAATTAAAACAACTAAATTGCCAGATTTCTATATCTAGGTAAAAATATACATACATAAATATGTGTACATATACAAACTCTCTCTCTCTCTCTCTCTCTCACACACACACACACACACACACACACACACACACACACACACACGCTACTTCACTAGCTTGTCATACACCATGAATTTAGAGAATTACAGGGACCAAAACTAAACGGAAAGCAGGAACCGTGGAGGTATCACAACACAGCTGACTTCCAGCGTGTCTTCTAACTGAACCCTGGAGACCAGAAGCTACCATTTGATCATCGCTGCACAGGGTTGTAGGACAGGAGATAAAACTCAAAACTGGAGGAGATGAGAGGTTTAGTAGGCCTTTGTGTGAGGCTAGTACCACAAGGGACTATATCCTGTGTGTACAGGTAAACAAGAAATTATCCCCACCATGCAAAAAGGGATGGTAAGATTCGTCTGCTTTAAAATTGTCAAAGACAGAATAGGGAGAAAAATTCTCCCCAGAGAATTTAGAATCATAAGTGAGCCCATCTGTGGGCCTGCAGTCCAAATTCATACTACCTCTGCGAAAACCTCATGAGAACAATTTGTCAACAGATGAATCGGTATCAAATGTAAATTTTTCTCTTGAGGAAATTAAATCCCAGCTCAGCCTTAAATGGAGATACAATTCCAAAGAGAAGAAGCCACTCAGAAAAAAAAATAATTTTAAAAGACAGAACACAAAGAATAAAAGCATTATACGTGAGAATTATCAGAAACAAGAGCAAGCAAAAAGAGATTTGCACACAGTTCAGATATTGGAATCATGACACACACAATAAATATAATTAATTTGTTTAATAGTTATGAATAAATTAATGAGAAGCTTGAAAATATTAGCAGGGAATAAGAAACAACAAAGAATGATCAAGCTGATATGAGAAAGAACCAAATATAGTTTCTAGCAGTGAAAAAAAAGATATTCAAATAAAAATTCAATTGAAGGTCTAAAGAGTGTTCTGAATTGGATTATTGTTTCCATTTATTAAACCCTGTGTCCTGCAACTTGGCAGTAATCTGCTCACCTTGACCTATGTTTGTTGCCTTGACACCGTGACTTTTCTCAGCTAATGAATGTTAGCAGATGTGACCCAAAACGTTTAAAGAGGTGTACAAAATTTGACTGTACTTAGAAGCCAAATTCAGCTCCTGTATATGTAAGGAAAGCATACCCTAAGTGGCTATGTCACTTCTTTCTGGACTGCAGAATAAAAACAGGTAGAGGAGACCTGAACCTGACCCCCATCTGGAGTGCAGCGAGCCAGCCAACTTAAGGCTAAATAAGCCAAAACACAGACACAAATATGGGAATTAACATGCACAGATCCACAAGGATGAAAATTAAAGTGTGTAAATGCTATATGTATCAAAACCTAGAATGGGTATGTTAAACAGGATGAAGTGATTATTAAATATATTAAAATTCAATGGAGATAGGTAGATAATTTTTTTTTAATTAAAGAACTAAGGAAAATGATGGAGATAGAAAATGGACACATCAGTAAGAGTTATGATATCAAGAGAAAATGTGGCATAAGAAACCCAAACAGTAGGTAATAATTGTCCAAATATGTGAAAGGCGGCAACCTCAGATTCAGGAAGTTTAATGGATCATAAGCAAACTAAGTAAAAAGAAAGCTACACCTCGACACCTAGACACATATTGATTTACACATAGTAAATCAATAGAACAGTCAAGTAAAAGATAAGATCTTAAAAAGAGCCAGGGAAAAAAGATAGATCACCCATTAATCAATGAAAATTAAGACTGCTTAGTGACCTATCAGCATCAAGAAAACAGTGGAAAGATGTTACTAATGTGTTGAGGGAAACTTTCAATCTGCTCTCTTTGAAGAAACAAGCTTCTGAAATAAAGACAGTTTTGTATAATATATATAAGCATGGAGATGTTATCACAAAAGATCCTACACCAAATAGAATTACAAAGAATGTATTTTACTTTGAAGAAGGTTAAATCAAAGAAAAAATATCCAAGGCAGAACATCTGAAATGCAATATAAAATGACAGACTAAAATATTGGAGGTATATGTAACTATTGATAAACATTTAATGAAGATTAATTGTAATGTCTAATTGAAATGGAAAATAAGACTGAAAATAAAACATTAAGAATTTTGTTTCTTGCCCTGAGGATGGTCTAATTAGAGTTAAAATGTTCTAAGGTCAGTAATATTCTGATTAAGGGTTAATACATTGATTAACTTTGAACTTTGTTAAGTAATGATCCACTGTAATGTAGATAGGGTATTATTAAAAACATTAACATAAAATAATTTCCAACCAGTAGAGAGAGAAAATGAAATGGGGGAATAAAACAAAACAATTAAGCCCCCCAAAAGAGGAAGATACTAAAGAGAGAGAGAGAGAGAACAATAGAAGACACATATTAGCATAGAAGATAAATCCAAATGTAAATATCACAAATAGATAATATTTTTTCATATTAAAAAATAACTTTTTCTATTTCAGGGCAAACATTTATTTTGAACAGAACATGTATAAACAGTGTATTTATATTTATAGCAGTCAAAATATACCTTAAAGGCAAAGCATTATTAGAGATTAATTTGGTCATTCTAAAAGAATCCAAACATGTGAGTGACCCTTAAAGTTGTACCTCAAAGCAACCCTAAAAATATGAATAACAGATTTTGACAGAAATAGAATGAGAATTTTGCTAATTTTCTGTTACTATGTTACATGAAATTTTAGTACATTTTTTATAAGTACCAATCTTTTTTAGTTTCAGGTGTACAAAGCAATGTGATAGTTAGACATTTACATCCCTCACAAAGTGATAACCCCCAGCCCTCCATCTACTACCCGTCCGACATCATATATAGCTGTTACAATTCCATTGACTCTATTCCCTATGCCGAACTTCACATCCCGTGACTTTATATATTTAATTATAGTTGACATTCAGTATTATTCTACTTCAGCCTCAGGTGTACAGCTCATTGGTCAGGCGTCTACACGATCTATGAAGTGATCCCCCTGATAAGTCCAGTGCCCATCTGGTACCCTGCACAATCTTTACAATATTATTGATGACTTTCCCCATACTGTATTTCATATTCCAGTGACTGTATTGTAACTACTAATTTGTACTTTCTAATCCCTTCACCTTCTTCCCCATCCCTACCCCCCGCCCATCTAACAACCATCAGTTTTTTTCTCTATATCTCTAAATCTATTTCTGTTTTTCTTCACCCATTTATTCTGTTCTTTAGATTTCACATATAAGTGAGCTCATATGGTATTTGTCTTTCTCAGTCTGATGTATTTCAATTAGCATAATATCCTCTAGATCAGCGGTTCTCAACCTATGGGTCGCGACCCCTTTGGGGATCGAATGACCCTTTCACAGGGGTCGCCGGGTACTCGTATGTGGACATATCTGCATGTGGGCCTGGAGACGGATAGAGGAGCGGTGTCTCAGTTCCTAAGACCATTGAAAATATGTGTTTTCGAATGGTCTTAGGTGACCCCTGTGAAAGGTTGAGAACCGCTGCTCTAGATCCATCTGTGTTGTTGCAAGTGGTAAAATTTCATTCTTTTTTATGGCCGAGTAATACTTCATTGTATAAATGTACAACAGTTTCTTTATCCAATCATCCATCAATGGGCATTTTGGTTTTCATATTTTGGGTTCCTCAAGAAATTTTAGTATATTTTTTAAGTTAATAAATCATGCAGATTTAAAATTATTAAAGATATAGACCATGTTAATCACATAATTAACAAACAATATTTAATAGACCCCAAAAAACACTGCATTTACCCTCTAGAGAATACACAGTGTTTTTAAAAAATGCATGCATTACTAATGAAAGCTGACTTAATGTCTGACCAGAAATGTAGTCTCAAAAAGTTAATGAATATTGGTGTTATTCAATTTTCTGATGACAATGCAGTAAAATGAGAAATCAGTAACAAAATATACAAAAACTCATATTTGCTAACTTAAGTACCTACTTCTAAATGATTAGCGGGTCATTGAAGGAGTAATGTATGAGGTATGATCATAAAATATGGTGAATGTTTAAATTAAAAAATGTATATATTACAAAAGAAACATTGCCATTAATCACACTCAAAATACTCTCTCTCGCTTCAAACACACTTATCCCATCGTTCTTGCCACTTTCTGAAGCAGTTCTGGAAGTCCTCTTTTGTGAGTGTCTTTAGTTGCGCTGTCATGGCTGCCTCAATGTCCTGAATCATTTCAAAACGTTTACGTCTCACTGTCATTTTGACTTTGGGGAAGAGCCAGAAGTCACATGGTGCCAGATCCAGTGAATAAGGCGGATGAGGACTCACTGTAATGTTTTTATTTGACATAAATTGCTGTACCAGAAACAATGTGTGACACCGAGCCTTTCTGTTGTGATCACAAAATACGGTGAATGCTGCCACTGAGTGCCATCCAATGGAAAGGCAGGGATCTTCAATATGGGAAGCACTGCATCAAATCTTAGTACCAGTGTGTGACTAGTTCAACTCGTTTAGTACAGTCAGTCGGGTGTGAACTACAGTTGAGAGAAGGTATGTTTTAAAGTGTGCCATAAATCATCCCCCATCATGAGTACGCTCTGTGTCACACATCACTTCTGGTATATGGCAATTTCTGCCAAATAAAAACAATGCAGTGTGTCATCCATCTTATTCACTGGATCTGGCATCGTGTGACTTCTGGCTCTTCCCCGAAGTCAAAATGATTCAGGACATTGAGGCAGCCATGACAGCGCAACTAAAGACACTCAAAAAGAGGACTTCCAGAACTGCTTCAGGAAGTGGCAGGAACAATGGGATAGATGTGTTTGAAGTGAAGGGTTATATTTTGAGGGGGATTAATAGCAATCTTTCTTTTACTGTAATTATTTTTTTAGCATAAACAACATTTACCATATTGTTTGATCACTATACACACACACACACACATATATATACATATATATATATATATATGTATATATGTATGTATATTTATAATGTGAAAAGTGATTAATTCAGACTCTAAGTCCATTTTTCCTTGGGTTGTTTTGTTTCAGTGAAAGAATTTATTATTCACCATTTGATTCCCCAAGGATTTGGGCAAGGGTTGTGAAAGACATGCACTAGATTTGACCTTTATGTCAAGGCTTAGTTCTAATGGCATTTATAGTTCACAGGCTTCCTGACTTGTATCTTTTCTTAGTTGTTTGTTTCAAGCATACACATCATTGACTTACTGGGCCTTCTTTATTCTCTTATGTTTTTATTCAAACTGCCTTTCAGGTAAAGATTTGTCAAATGTACCCAACTAAAATCATTGTATACCATACTGCTGACATTCCGTTTGTAAACTCTCCTGCTAATGCTACATATTTGTATACATGGATCATCTTTCTTCTCAATTATTTTAATCAAAATTTTTACCACTTGTGCTACATAGATTTTCTTCTTTCCAGCTTCCAAAAACTATCCCTCATTGCCTATTTGTATAATCCTGTACACAAAGATACACACACATACACACACCCAAATGAGGCATGGTTAAAATACATAAGTGAGAAAAATTATAAAGAAAAACAGAAGGATAATAAAAAATAAAAAAAACCAGGAGAGTGATTATTTCTATGGGGAGAGGAAAGGTGGTGTTAATAAGAAAAGCACAGTGTGTTTCTAACATCTGTGATAAATTGTTAAGTGTTTACTAAGTATACTCATTTACAATCTTATATTGTTCTTTAAATTTAATGGATATGTTTTCAAAAACTTTTTGGTTTATCTGCTATAACTTTTTTTCAGTTAAAAAAATATTAGCTATCCCAAATAGACAAACCAGGCCACTAATATTTGTTATAGAGCAGACTTTAAGAAAGATCATTGAGGTATGGATAGGTCTCATATAAATAAGGTAACTATTTTGGAAGTATTCCTATTGGAGAAGAATAAAAAATTAAATATCATAGCAAATGTTTTAAAAAATCATTAGAGAGATTCAGAAAGTCAGTAAGCATTGGGGTCTGAGTGTGAATTTACAGATAAATTAGAAAATAGAAAACTCATTTTGTTAGGGAAATATGAAGTCACATTAAAATTCTAGCTCTTATTTTTGTCTAAATCAGTACTAGTGGCTGATGACATTCAGTGTTGAGTGCAAAACAATAAAATGATAAGAATATTTTATATGATTGCATTATAATAAAATATATTTGGTCTTTGTTTCAGGATCCTGGCACAAACCTCCTAAAACCCTTGGAAATTCCTGAGCATTGGGAGTGCCTTTTGCTACTCCTATGGAACTCCTTTCTGACAAACCTGAGTTTATGGTAATAAGGGGACTTAGGGTGGGACCCCTAAATAGCCTCAGAATGGGGTGCAACCCAGAAAGCAATGATGGAGATTTTATATATGTTAGTACAGTTTTGTTGTTCAGGGCATCAAATTCTCATCAGTCATATAACACACATACATATGAAAGAGAAACAGCTTAGTTTTTAGTTATTATCTGTTACTCGAATTTGTTTTTGTAAGTGGCAGAGTTCTTGTACATAGAGTAAATGTTTACTGATATGAAAAAATTCAATTGTCCATCAAAATAAACCTCTCCTATTTGAATGCACCAATTAAAGTGTTGGTGTAAGTGTATGCTTCTTGAACAAACACTGTAGCTACTCCACAAGAGAGAGAGGGGAAAGCTGGGGATATAAATGTAATGCTAAAAATATTTCAAGAGCAGGTAAGTCAGAAACTCTAAATCTATAATTCATCACATGAAAAAATAATCCCTCTCTGAACTAAGAGTAAAAATTTGTTCTGTCAAAATCAGCTCTTGTGTTCAAAGTGTAACAACAGCTGTACTAAGTGGTGTCAAATATATAACATTTCCTTTATTTCCTTTACCTTGTGATTTTTGAAGATTTG
>NW_017732721.1:188042-188965 GCF_001890085.2 Hipposideros armiger | reverse complement strand
GGGAAATAATTGATCTCATCACCTCAAGCCACACTGTCTTTTTTCCAGTAGGGTATGAAGTTCATATTTTCATTTCTGTTTTAAGCTTTGCAAACTTAGAATGGATTTTTCTCTTTTTCGTGCATTAAGCTATAATTGCATTTGCTTCCCCTGAAGCATCACTTCTTGTGACACAAGGTTTATGCTCCTAAATATCTCAAGAAACAGGTTAATTAGTTGATTTGTACTTTATTCCTTGGTGGTGATAGGTTTATACCCCAATATCACTTCCAAGTGTGATGCTTGCAACTAAATTATCTCTCTCATAGTGATTGTTACCTGCAAAGGAGAAAGACCACTGAAACCAGCCTAAACATATAGGATGATTCCTGGGCTTACCTCTCAGCAACCAAGGAGTACTATTAAATGACCTGGTACAAGATCTGATAATTCAGGGACTGAGGTGACTTACTCTCTGTCTCTTTGCTGCAACATGTGCTCTTGGCTCTGTGTCACTCTCATATCTGAATCACCTGTGTCACAAAAACAAATTCCTGAAAGATACTTCATTTTCAAGGACTAGATCAGCTGTTCATCCCTTATGAAAAATCTATGGCTAACCAGCAGAGCCACTCATACTTAGATGGAGGCCACATCCATACCTTCATCAGAGACCTCAGGTGATGGAGGGTTCTCAGAGAAAGTAGCAGGAGCTGGAGAGGTATCCTTAAATTCCAGCAGTCATTCAGCATAAGTGTGAGAGATAATGTGACAAGAATATGGGGAAAACATATAAAGTATTATTATTATGACAAAACTGAGGATGTACCCAATTTAAATTCATAAAGGAGGAGGAGCCTATTTGGAGAAACAGGAGGAGTGGTCTGAGGGTATGTAATCCAGTGGTTAAGGATATAGAGTGGTTGGGATCACATAGATTTGGG
>NW_017732721.1:185962-186688 GCF_001890085.2 Hipposideros armiger | reverse complement strand
CCCTTGCCTGAGCATCAGATCAGAGAACTGTCTGTGTGCTGCAAGGGAGAGTGCTACTGCTGAGCAAATCTGACTACTGAGTGGTAGTTTATAAGGAGGGTCCAACCTGTTGTCTGGTGCTTTAGAACTCCTCTGAGGGGGACGCTGGAGAGGGGCTGTACAGCTATGAATGCCTACCTAATTATAATGGTCTTCAGAATTTTGGGTTACCTAAGGAGCTGAGATGCTCTGCTATGTTTGGTTCAATTCTACCACATTTCCGTGTCTGCTAAACCAAAGTGTGTGTGTGTGTGCGCGCTCGCGCGCGCGCGTCCGCACTGTTTTATGTCATCTTAATTTCCCCTCTTGGACGTTCTATGGACTCTATTTCAGTTACGTTTTATTTTTTTATTTGTTATTTCCTGATTAGATCTGCCCATGACTCACCCTCCAACTTCACTAATTTGCAGTTCTTGTTGTAGGGAAACCAAAATAGAAAGCTTCATTGCTTAGCAACCATGCGGGCCTCCCCAATGCCTCTTCTAGACGGAGGGCACTGGTGGTGTGCAGTGTTCACTCCTTGGGAGTGGGGCTGCAGGGGCCTTTTCTTCCATAATAGGCTTCAGCTTATCTCCCCATGTCTCCTGTCACATAGCAACACTAATTAGGCTTTACAAAAAGATACATCTACAGGAAGCTTCCACACAGGATGCACATTAGAAAAATCCAGGTAGTTCTGTTCCTAAA
>NW_017732721.1:181654-182504 GCF_001890085.2 Hipposideros armiger | reverse complement strand
ACATGCTTTGATTGACACATTATATGCAGAGCTTTATGGCTGCTTCACTATATCCCATCATCCCTCTAACAAATTGGAACTAAGGCCAGAGATTTTTATGATTAGCAAGGTTATTCAATAATAGATCATTAAAAAGACTCTTCTCCTGTGATCGTTGACCAGTGATGTTCTCAAATTCTCCATTCAGGTCCTGGTTCTGAAATTGTCTTCCTGGTGTGCACTTTGTTTGCTGAGCTGTCATGCAAAAATGCCTCTTGACAGTCCAACGTAAAGGAAACGGCATTGTTTCCTTAAGCACAAAAGGAAAGAGCTGTGGCTGGCCAACTTCACAAGCGCCACTAGCGTTTCTTTATAAAGCACCTGCTGTTACACATCAGCCTCAGCCAGCAAAGGACACAGACAATGACAGCAATTCTTCTATTATTATCCCCTTTCCAGGGTGTGAGAGCAGGGTGATGAATTTTATACAGACAGCATTAATTGATGGCATGCAGACAATCACTTGCTTCCTTAACCTCCAGACTCAGGAATCGTAAACATTACTGTGGAAGGGAAAAGAACAAGTAGCTGCCATAGACCGTAATTGACAGGCAAAACCCAAGAAAGGACTCAGTGAGGAAGGTATTCGCTATCATAAAGTGGTGGATGCGAAGCAGAAAATGAGCTATGCACACAAAAGAGAGAAAACTAGTTAAAACGGACTGGCTCATCTTTTTATCAGAGCTGTCCATTGTTTTGTTATTTCTCTAATCTCATTAGATTTATGAGAATACAATCTAATTTTTAAAAACCCCACACTGTGTTTATACAGCAAACATGGGTCAACTATGCAGATTTTATGCCCCCCCCC
>NW_017732721.1:176195-177264 GCF_001890085.2 Hipposideros armiger | reverse complement strand
CCATTATTTATCTCATAAACAGCGAATGAAGAAACAGTCACCATAAGGTATAGGTACTTTAGCTCTTGTTTCTGTAGCTGATAGTGATAGCTAAGCTAATATTCATGTTCTTTATTCTTCTACTATCCTTCTGACTTGCACTATCTACTGTTAACCAGCTTGGCTGGAAGGATTACACAAATTTTGATTCCCACAGGATCCATGTTTTAGTGGCCACATATGTGTTGACTACTGGCAATCAATTTCTCTTAGAACTCATGGTTGCCCTCTTGTTGATGGCAGGGATCCAATGTAACCAACCTTCCACCGAGAAGCTGACTGGTAATCCCAGAACATGATGTCCTACCTGGGGTCCAGCTCTGGCTTTGCTGTTGGTAGATTGGACAGTCAATAGTGTTAGTAGCTCCATCTGCTTTGGTGAATGGAAGTCTACCATATTAAAACTAAAAACAGATTCCATCACAGAAATTATACACATGGATCCACTGAGTGAACATCATGTTGACCAGGAATGGAAGTTGACTGACATGCAGAAGACAGATCTTATACATTTCTTTGCAGCATTCCATCATGAAAGTCCTGTGTAGGGCATTGATGTATGATGCAAACATCTTCACATTCTGTGCCCTTTCTGATAGACTTATCCACTGAGGGCATATTGAAACTAGGCAATAATAGTTTCCAGGCAATAATGAAGGATCAAACACCAAATGGGAAGTAGAGATCCATAAGAAATATGTAAAAGTAAGACATCAGGGATTATGAAGGGAGTTATTACTTGGGTTTCTCAGAAACAAGAGGAAAAGTGTGGAGTTTGTAACTGCAATTGAAGGAAATGCAGGTATTTAATCTAGCCTTTAGAAATAACTACTTAGGAATTGCATAGCTTTTTTTCTAGGCTAAGTACTTGGCTTCCTAAAGAGTAAAGAAGTAATGATTACTATGAAATCAAGTTGGATTAATGATAGAATTTCTCCACTCTATTTTTAAATTATTATATTTATTGTATTTTAGGTTAATGTTAAAAAAATAAGTTCTTATTGTAGAAAATTTAGAAAATACAAAAATA
>NW_017732721.1:172300-173638 GCF_001890085.2 Hipposideros armiger | reverse complement strand
TCCCAAGCCAACTCTTAACCAACTGAGCCACTCAGCCGATCCCAATCAATTGTTGTATTCTTAACCTTGCTTTTTTCATTAAACATAAAGTCTTGGAGATTTAGCTTAGTTAATAAATGCCAAGCTTTTAAATTCTTTTTATTTGATATTTTCCTTTGTATGCATAGGCTGCATTTTGTTTGTTAGTTTAAGTCTTTTAGGGTATTTAGTTTACAGCATTGAATACCTTTGAATCAGAGTCTTGGGCATTAGGTCTTTCGTAAGGGATCCCCTGGGTATATTCCTAGACAAAGAGTGCTTGGACTGTAGAATAGGCAAAATTTTAAATTTACCAGGTGTTCTGAATTGTCACACAATTTTGATAGAACTTTTTTTTTTCTCCAATAGTATTGTTTCCTTCTACCTTCCCACTAAATAATGCATATTTAATATTTTCCAACTTTAATTTTATTGCCAGTCTAAGAAAACTAAAATTCCATATTTTGTTTTAATTTTTATTTTGAGTACAGGTGTTATGTTCAGCCCTCCTCCTATATATACATATTGGCTATTTTTGTTCCTTTACTGTGAATTGCCTATTTATATTGCACTTTTTAATTGAACATTTGTCTTTTTTTTTCATGTTTTATATTTAGAGCTACTTTATATATTTTAGGAAATGACTCTTTTTTAATTACGTACATTGCAAATCCCCTCCCCTGTTTGCACTTATAATTTTAATTTTTCTACTTTTAAATTATATTTAAAGTACATACTGAATATTGAATATCACTCTCTAACCTGTTTTTTTCAAACTAATCACCAATTTATATACAGTTTCTAATAATTTTTATAAAAATTAACTTAAATATATTTTTTATGTTGAGTTAAAATTAATTTCTTCAAATACAGTGTAAGACACTTTATAAAGAAAAATGCTCAGAATATATCAGCAATACCTAAGACTGTTCTAATATTACTCTCACTGTATGTTATCATTTAAGTTTGTATTTGTGGGTATACTTTAACATTTATCATGATTTGGATCACTGTAATGACAAAATCTGTGTTTATCCATTTATTTCTCAAGTAAGAACAATTTGATGAAAAATGTATTTCTTGAATATTATGCCTTGTGCTTGTTTTCTGAAATGTCTTATTTTTTTTTCATAAGTTAAAAGTCATTTCAAACCACATAATGCAGTGCAATGAAATGTAAACAGACATGACAAGAGACATTTCCGTCTCTGGAAACAAGTATTGATTTTTTTTCACAGTGTTTACATACATTTTACTCCAACCATTTTCAAACTCTTCATCTAAACTGATTTTGTAACTAATTGCACAGTTGTTTTTTTT
>NW_017732721.1:168806-171255 GCF_001890085.2 Hipposideros armiger | reverse complement strand
GCAGAGAGTAGCATGGTTTGCAAGATTCAAGCTGAAATGAATATCATATCATCTCCAAACTGTGATTTATTTTCCTAAGGGTGCTGTTTGCCTCTTGGTGTCAAACTAAATATGAAAGTCTGTCTTTTGACTAGATTAAGAGGAGGTGTGGGTGGGGGTGGGGGTGAGGGGGCGTACCATTTACTTCTGCTGTCTTGGGAATGTTCCTCTAGTTATCCTGGTTGTTTCTAAACCTAGTATTTCCATTTGGATTTACTGCAAAAATATATATATGCCCTTTTTCTCCTGCTTTTTTCAAATTCTGACATTATTTTTTGTTTTCCTGACTCTCCTGAAAAACGGTCTATTTACACTCCCATTTGTGCGGCTAGTGCCTTCAAAGGGCCCTTATATCCATCCCTTAAAAAATAACTTCCACCAGTGACTTAAAGTGACTTATTCTGTTAGGAGTGACCACTGTTACATTTTGCCACCCTTCTTGTTAAAGTCTTGAAGAACATTGTAACGTCTTACAGGATATTTTATCACATAGACACACAATTTTCTGGTATCTGGAAAGTTTTAATGTCATTCAAGTAATTTTCTCCTTAATGATCTTGGCGAATTTACCTTGCCACTTTATTGCTTGATTGTAATGTTGTAATATTATTATCTACCCCTTTCTATCTGCCATTCCTATTTTGTTTGGCTTTCTTTCTCATATGACACATTAACCATATATATTCTATTGACATAATATTATTTCTATATGATTATATAATTATATATGTATATTTTGTACATTAGTTGATTTTTAGTTTTTTCAATATAAAAGCTCTTAGATTTATCAATTTTATGGTTATGCTGATTTTTTTTATACTTCATGATTATCTTAATTCTATCTTTATTTACTTATATTGCTTCTATATATTTTCAATATTGATTTATTAATTCAGTGAATTGGTTCTTCAAATTTTTTTATTTGCTTAGAATGGAAAAAATAATTTTTTGATAAAGCATATTTTAATTACAAGCACTTTAAAATATATATTTCAACTGTCTTTTAAAATATATTGTTGTATTAGTTTCCTGTGGCTGCTGTAACAAATTACCACAAACTTGGTGGCTTAAAACCACAGAAATGTATTCTCTTATATATCATTTGGTATGCAGAAGTCAGAAGTCATTATCAGAGTGATGAAATCAGGATGTGAGTGGGGCCATGCTCTCTCAGTGGTTCTCAACCTGTGGGTCGCGACCCCTTTGGGAGTCGAACGACCCTTTCACAGGGGTCGCCTAAGACCATCGGAAAACAAAAAGATATTTACATTACGATTCATAACAGTAGAAAAATTACAGTTATAGAGTAGCAACAAAAATAATTTTATGGTTGGGGGTCACCACAACATGAGGAACTGTATTAAGGGGTCGTGGCATTAGGAAGGTTGAGAACCGCTGCAGAGAGCTTCTGGTGGATACAGAATACATTGACTTGTAGCTACTTTAATCTTCAAAGACAGCATTTCAGATCTCTTTCTGCTCCATCTGCACACTGTTTTCTCCTCTCTTTGTGTTTAATGTTGCTTTGCCTTCCTCTTATGAGTATACATGTGATGGCCTTTAGGGCCCACCCAGATAATCCATGATAAACTCCCCATCTCGGCATCCTTAAATTAATCACATCTGCAAAGACACCACCCCCAGTTTAAAGTAACATTCACAGGTTCACAGAATTAAGACATGAATATCTCCTGGGGGGAGAGGTGTATTGATTTCAGCTTACTATAGCTATAATAATTTATATTTTCTCTGCATTTATTAGTTTCTTCATGAGCTACCTTTTTATTATGGCTTATTTTTGCTGACATATAATGCACATGAAATGGAGATGGATACTCTCACTCACAAACTTTGGCTCCTCTTCAGTGTTTTATTATTCATAAGAAATCCTCACCCACAGAAACTCAGAGCATGTGCTTACTAATTGTATGGATGGGAAGCCTCTACTTTTAGAATTTTGTCACCTTCAGGTGCTTAATTACTTTATCAAGGTTTTCTCTACTAATACTCCAGATTCTTATGTTAGCTTGCTGAAGTTATGTACCATAAACTATTAATATGTATTTAAGTTTGATATTTTGTTTCCCTCTTTGGTCTTAGTTTTTAAAACATAAAATATCAGGAAATTAAAAAGCAGCATTATACCACATTTTAATGCAGAGATGCAATCAAACTGAATGATATAAAAACAAAATGATCGCCATAGAATTATTTATAAGACAAAGGATAAGGATGCAAATGTGCATATTTTAACACTACAGAAATTATTTAATATTTTATATTAATTCCACATAATAGGTAATTCTATGCTGCTAAAATACATTTTGTAGAAGAATATTTAGTAGCATGGAAAGTGGTAATAATAATATGGTAATGAAAAATAAAGCATGTTGTAAAGGAACAAGAACAC
>NW_017732721.1:159270-160326 GCF_001890085.2 Hipposideros armiger | reverse complement strand
TGCTCTGCCTGTTGATCTCTACCTCCCTCTGAACCCCTTGCAACCACCGATCTTTTTACTGTCTCCATAGTTTTTGCTTGTTTCAAAATGTCATATACTTGGGATTATAGAGTATGTAGCTTTTGCAAATTGTATTATTTTTCTTAGTAATATGCTTTCCACATCTTTTCATGCTTATAGCTCATTTATTTTCAGCATGGATTAATATTCTATTGTATGAATAGACCATAGTTTATTCATGTACCTAGTAAAGAGCATTTTGGTTGTTTCCAAGTGTGGGCAATTATAAACAAAGCTGCTATAAACATTTGTGGGCAGATTGTTCTATAGACTGATTTTTTTAATTTCAAGTTTCAGTTGTATACTGCTGATATGTAGAAATATGATTGACATTTGTATATTAATCTTGAATCCTATTGTCTTGTTCAACTCATTCACTAATTCTAGCAATGTCTTTATAATTTGTTAAGATTAAGTTTTATTTCTTTCTTTCCAATTGGTATACATTGTGTTTTTTTCCCTGTTGCATTGACTAGCTCTACCTTTATCATGGTGAATAGGAATCCTAAGTAGGGCATTCTTGTTCTGGTCCCTCTCTTTGAGAAAAAGGAGTAAGTCTTTCACTATAAATATAATGTCAACTCTATGTTTATTCAGGGTCATCCTGGCTAGAAATGTATTAATAGTATTAGTCTTTTCAAAGAGGTAGCTTTTATGTTCATTGATTTTTCTGATTTTAATTTTACTAATTTCTGTTCTAATCTTCATTATTTCTTTACTTTTGCTTCCTTTGTGTTTAAGGTACTTTTATTCTCCCTCAAGTTTCTTGGCAACACAAGAGACTTTTGTTACAGGTTTTAGATCTTCTTTCAGATGTTAGATCTTCTTTTGTATGGCTTACATTATTTTAAATTTGTTAAAGTTTGATTTGTAGTCCCAAATATGATCTTTATTGGTGAATGCTCCATGTGCACTGGAGAGAAATGTATATTCTGTTATTATTGGGTGGAATGTTCAATAAATGTCAATTAGATTGAGTTGGTTGATAGTATTTTT
>NW_017732721.1:152319-153395 GCF_001890085.2 Hipposideros armiger | reverse complement strand
AATTTGTTAAACATTCTAGTTTAATTATTTTACTGGCTTATATGGCATTCCACAGCATTTGCCCCAAGAAAGTAAATGTTGGGATTTTGTTTCTCCCAGCAAATTCCTGTTTCTCTTCAGATTTAGGGTTTTGTGTTTGTCCTGTGATGTCAGTTTTCTCATGGCTTTAAGAAAAGATAATTTGCAATTTGCCCAGTACTTTCCTTCTTAAAAGGATGGGAACAACACTCATGCCAACTCCATATCTCTCATCTGAAACCAGAAGTCTGATCATTTTGTCTTGTAAGAAAATACACAGGTATTAAAGAAGAACTAGTTCACTTCAAAGATAACAATAACTACTTGTAAAATGTAAGTTCACATATTGAACCTTTTTACATTTCCCAATATAGTTAAATTCCCCTGTAATTATTACATAATCAGAAAAATATTATTAAAATTATAGAATTGTGAACACAATGTAGTGAATATTCAAGAAGAGGAATTGGAATGGAAATTTGTAGGGGAAATAGAACATTTGAAAATGAGTAATTAAAAATTATGATTATATAGAAAAAAATAGATAAATATGTACTTATTTCTAGCTCTTGCGGTTTCAAAAAGTATTAGTATAAACCCAAAAGGGCACACTCTGGTAAATAATCTCCTTTTTTCTTTGTTCCTGGCACAGGAGCAAGAGAAATTTGGACATCATTGACAGCTTAATTTGAATTCTGTTTATGTTGTTATCCCACAGTTTCATCTCACACTTGTGGATATGGGTCTCAAGAGACCTTGAAACCTTCTTGATTTAGCAATGTATTCTTGGAGAGATCTAGGGGGAGAAAAATCACTGAGCCTTCCCTTCAATTTCTTTTTTATCTGCAAAAGAAGAATGGCAGTAACTTTTTGTGTCTTCCAAGCCTATTTTGATGAATGATGACATGGCAATCTATATTCCTTGGAAGGAAAATGGCAGATAAAAGTGCATGTATAATAGAGGAAGATTATAAGCAAAGTTTACAAGCACAAACAAACTTGGAAAAGTGCAAATACATTTCAGTCTGAGCGCCTCAGCCCACGACTCAACTCATTCT
>NW_017732721.1:147778-148489 GCF_001890085.2 Hipposideros armiger | reverse complement strand
AAGCACGCTCCCAAGTCCAACTGCCAGAGTCAGAAAAAAATCTAGTAACACTGAATTGCACCAAGGAAGCCTCCCTCCACCTGATTGCCTCCCAGAACCCTTGAGGAAGTCTGGGTTTAAACTCGATTTAGAAAGACAAATGGAAAATCAGGCACATTTAATTTCAATTCAAGCAACTATAGTATAATATATATTATAATTTAAGTAGATATGCATCTTAACTATTGACTCTTGTGATATGAACTCTGGCAGTATTTTATGCTGTGTGAAACTTCACTATTTGTTTATTATCTAAAAAAATAGTTCTTGTCCTATTGTATAGCAATTGGGAAAATTTCCCAGTAACTTTTCTTTTCTTTTTTTTTTCTTCTTCTTGGTTTGGTAACAAATAAGGCATCTTGAGCTTGCAAAGTGGGAAAAATAGATATGTGATGACCTCAGCTGGTTATTTTATGTCTTATTTTGTTTTGTATTTCTGTGCAGTTTAGTTGGTAGGACCACATGCCTTGTTAATTGTTGACATCTCATAGGAAATATAAGAGTAAAGAGAAAACAATGCAATGTAAGGACAAGAAAAGGGAAGCAAGACTGAAGTCTGATAACATGGGAGAAGAAAATGATATGTATATGTTATATAGATATACTATTATATGTATATTTTATATCTATATAATATATACATGTATAATTATATATTATATATTTGTATAT
>NW_017732721.1:143911-144993 GCF_001890085.2 Hipposideros armiger | reverse complement strand
TGTTTAATGGCATCATCACTCACCCAATCAACAATTTCAAGATCTTGAACTCTTCATTAATTTTCCTTCTCTCTCATCATGTCAGCGAATCCTTTTGGTTTCGTCTTGACAAAGTATTTAACTTTATTTTTCCATCCAAACAGCAGTGTCTGGGCCAATGTTAAAACATGTTTGTACTGTCACAGTGTTTTCTTAGAGACTTCACTTATTTTAAAAACATCCTTTTATCTAATTTACCCATAGTGTTGCTGCCTCAGCAAATTTTTCATTTCATCTCCAAATATGACTGTATGAGGTAGCTTAAAATTTAGCTGTGTGTCATAGAACCCTATAATGAATGATATTTGTTTAATGGGTATAGCAGTTTCTTTTTCTCCCATCATGGGCTGGTGTGA
Source organism: Hipposideros armiger (assembly GCF_001890085.2). Lineage (NCBI taxonomy): Eukaryota > Metazoa > Chordata > Mammalia > Chiroptera > Hipposideridae > Hipposideros > Hipposideros armiger. The sequence goes on along the minus strand of NW_017732721.1, from coordinate 144,598 downwards.
TGACTTTTCTCAGTCATCCTGGGACCGTGGCTCCCCCCATTTTCTTTATCCATTATCCCTTGCATCATTGAAGATGACTTGCTACTGTGAATATGGTGCAAGCTGAGGATGGAGGAAGGGCTTATAGGGTAAGGACGAGCTTTGTACACATCACTTCAGTGCATATTCCGTTAAATAAATCTTAGCTATATGGGCATACCTAGATTGACAGATGACTGGTAGTTGTACCAGCCTTGAGACTACACTTGAACTTCCCTTCAAGACAGCGATGTAGTTAGTTAGCTGATGGTCTCCACCAGCCACACGTTTGGGAACCACCACAATGTTTAAACTGAGGCTGTGCTCTCCCCAGGCTGTTTCCAGCCACTGACTTAGCATTGAGGGTGTCCTGGAACCAGGCCGTTCCGGCTCAACATGGGGCTTCTCTAACAGACAGCCTCTGATCTGGGGTTCTCTGTCACTCTGGGTGAATATTTCTTAGAGCTGCACTGTGGTCTGAAGTTCCTCCTACTCAATCCTCTGCCCATCCCTTCTCATTTTATGGATGGCAGACCTGAACCTCCATCTCGAGCCTGTCTGCCTACTCATGTTTCCACTCCTCTTTATCTTTCAAGGGCATATCCTCCAATAAATCCTTTGCATGGAAAATTCATCTTGTCATCTGCTTTTCGGAGAACCGATATAGGC
>NW_017732721.1:136564-139110 GCF_001890085.2 Hipposideros armiger | reverse complement strand
ATATTGTTTCTATATGTAAAGAAAGGACAATACTGCAACATTATGAGCAATTAACAAAGGCTTTATAAATTTCACAGTCTCTACGTATCTATTTATATATCTATCAATTTATCTGTCAATCAAGGCAATAGAGAAATTCTCATAAAACTTCACATTCTGCTTGTCGCCGATACTGTAATTAAAGCCACAATGGAGTCTTTTTTTTTCTTTGTTTGTTAGTTTTGTTTTTGAATTTTATAGTCATGGACCAAACTGATAGCTTGGCGGATTGATTATAGCAATCTTTATATCTTATAAAAGGTTAAAGCATTGCTCTTTTTCTCCATTGGTTTTACTGAATATTTTATGAAGATAATTTTAAGCAAGTATATGTTTTATTCAATGCATGCCTATGGATGCTGTGGAAGATAAAATTCAGTTTTCTCAGTCTTTCAAAGCTGATATTTGAATCTATGTCAAAAACATCTATTGCCAGTGATATATTTTAAGTCATGTGGCATGACTGGATGATGCATGAGTGACATTAAATTTATAATCAGAATTTTGTATTATAAACACAAAAAATGACTCACTTGATTTCAGGATGTTGCTCTATATGCTGTGTGTTTATTGCTAGCAGAAAGTATGCTTGGGCAATTATCGAGGTGAAGGATGCACTTTTTTATTATTTTATTTTATTTTTATTATTATTAGTTTCAGGTGTACAGAACAAAGCAATAGTTATCCTTTTCACCCTGAAAGTAACTCCCCTCCCCCATCCACTTCCCTCCCACCCCTGATATCATACTTATCTATTACAATTCCATTGACTCCATTCTCACACTCTACTCCATATCCCGTGACTATATGTATATATAATTATAGTTGACATACAATAATAATCAAAATCAGCTTCAGAAATACAGTGCAGTGGTCAGGCCTCTACACCTACTATGAAGTGGCCTCCCTAACAAGACATGAGTCCATCTGGCCCCCTAAAAAATATTTACAACATTATTGATTATATTCCCCAAACTGTCTTTTCTATNCCCAATTTTTCCTCAATGAAATTTTGCCTGTAATATGAGTTATTCCAAGTTGATACACAGATTTTGCTGAATTCTCAACCTATTTATTTGAATTTGCTCCAATTTCAAACTCTCAAGGTCATTGCTTTCTATTGCAAATATTCACATTTTATCCTTCTGTTTATTATCTACTTATTTCTGTTCCTATTCACTATTTTATAAAACAGAAGAAATTCTCTTACTTACTTTCAGTGTCTATGCATTCCTCAAAGTGCCTCCCATCTACATGGATCTGGATATACCCTTCTAGAAAATTATTTTTTGACTATATCATGGAAACACTTTTAAGAAACTTCCTGGCATTTGACACAATATAATGCACCCCTACACACAAAATGAAAACTGGGCCTGAACTATAAAATTTTTGTTTGTTATTCTTTTAATTATATTATTGTATTTATTATTTTTATAAGCTGTTTCATTTCATCACTGTTAAACATCCTCTATTTCCATTGCTACATCTAAAATTAAAAGCTCAGAAATTTGCTGTTCACCTGTTTCATATCCACATTTAAATAAAACCATATTCATTCAGTCAGTACATTTGAGATTCTGTGTCAGGTTAACACAAGACAACATAAATTCATTTTAGAAATTTACTGAGGCAAGTATTTCCTAAATATACTGAAAGATAAAAGGCAAAAATTGTTAAGCTGTATATATAAATGAATTATTTTGATTAAAACATTATATTTTAAATGTTTTCTATTTTAAATAAGTTCATTTTTTAAGACATAAGCTAGATTTTATTTAATAAAACTTGAAGTAAATATATGTTTTATTAGAGGTCTTTGCCCTGTTATGTCTTGTTGAGGAATAATTTTTTTATTACTTTGCTTAATTTCCAGCTTTAGTAAATATGAATAAAATATTTCGATTTTATAATTTTAGTCACATATAGAGTTTCATAAATAAAATTAAAATGTACATTAATCAAATTAATTCTTAGAGGGGTTTTATAATAATGGAGGCTAGATTTTAATTCTTAAATAATTGAGAGAACACAGCAAATGTTTTTATTGGAGTACAAAGACAGATTTGGATCTGTTCCACATATAGTTTCTAAATTCTGAAGAAGAGGTTTTCAGAACAACTCCATACAAAATAAATACTTTACATTATAAAGTGAGGGTACTAATTACACTTTATTGTGACTTGTGCTGAAATATAAAATGTTGAAATAGAATGAACATATTTTTCTACAGATGCCCAATATATGTAAAATTATTAATATACATTTTTTTTCCATTTTTGGAAATTGTTTTTCCATTTACATCTCTTTCCATTCCAAATTACTCACTCTAGCTTATAAGGTTTCAAAAATTAGCATGATACAATAAATTAAATATGTAAATGGAGTATGATGAATAGAATTCAGACCAGCAATTTAAAATGCTGCCATAATATTGTGCCACCTTTTGAAAAAAGATGTCAAAATTAATTTTAAAAGTTTGAACAAAATTGATAAAAGAACCCCAT
>NW_017732721.1:129365-132474 GCF_001890085.2 Hipposideros armiger | reverse complement strand
ACCAGGGTGAAGTGGTATCTCATTGTGGTTTTTATTTGCATTTCCCTAATGATTAGTGAGGTTGAACATTTTTTCATATGCCTGTTGGCCATCTGGAAAATAAGAAACTACTTTGAAATTGGAATATATATAACTTCAGTATATGACTAATTTGGCAGCTATGTAGAAAGCACCAGGTATAGTAGATTTGAAACTTCTTAGAGAAGCACCTAGAATGAATTTTGCATTACAATATGCTATGAGCATGTGTAGCCCCAGACCCATGATGGAGCTGTGGAAACCACATGTTGGCATTAAAGCTTTATTTCAGAGATTATAAAAAAAGAAGATGGAAAAGACTTTTTTTCTTATTCTTAATATACAGAACTATGCATTCACCTCAGCTGAATATGTTGTAAAATAATTAAGATAAAAGAAACATCAAATATAACTGCACCCAACTGGAAATTATATTCTGAATACTTTAAACATAATTCTAACTAATCTATGACTTACTGTAGTAGTAAATATTATCAAATATTACTGCACAGTGCACTGCTTTATAATTGTCAATTTAGGGTTATTCAAAAAATGATGAAAATAAAATGCAGTGAGCTGGATATTTCATTTAAGACACCAAAACTTCCAAATATAAACATAGAATGATGCTGAAGGGCTTGAATTTTACTTAAATTGAGTAACATTGCTCTTAGTATGAAATCAGTAGTAACTGGTTATTAATCTTGAGATTGGCTGAATAGAGGTTTGACTCTACAGAGCATATAGCTACTGAGCTGCCAAATGTTACCTATGACCTTTCTGCTGCTTAGTGAAATTTAAAGTATAGATTTTTGTTGCTAAACTCTGATATGGTTTGGGATTTAGTTACCTTGGAGATTGCCTCTGTACCCTTGCAGGGGGAAAAGGATTACTTGCGTGTTCCTGTATCTCCAGCTCAGAACATTTGAGAAAATAATGGAGTTTCTTTTGAAATATATTCATGGTCCCAATTCGGTACTATAAAATGCACCAGGAATATAAACTCCACCTCATCAACAATGGTGTACCACTGTTAATATCATAGCTTGCATTTATTGAATGCTTATTTTGCGACTGGACCCTTCCTAACACTTTACATAGATCATTTCAATCCTCCCAAGGAAACAAACCTGTAAGGCAGGACTCTGGGCCTCCCTTTTAAATCTGAGCTTGTTGAACATCTATTTCCAGGTGCGGGGGGAACCTCCAGTCTGCTTCAGAGTATGTGTTCTCACTTTCTTTTCTGACTCACGTCTGTGTGCTTAAGAGAGCGTTTACCTTCGTCATCATTAAATAGGCTGTGATTAAATAACATGTGTAACAAGGACAATATTCCTACACTCACTGAACTCACTGGGGAATTTCTAGATGACTGTTCGATCTTGTCTTGGTCAGGGGTAAAATGTTGCATGCTGTTATCCTCCAAACACACAGCTATGAGATTGCCAAGTATTTACTCACAGTTCGGAGTCTCAGGACAACTCAGGACGGTAAAATNGATTCAAGAATAAAGGAGCTCTAGAGAATATATAATCACAATCTCTTACTCAAAACCCGTGGGTACAGATGTATTTCGGTATCAAAACTTTTGAGGATTTAGAAATGCAATGTGGTACATATGTTGTTATGACATTTCCAACAATTTCCACCAAGAATCAAATGATTCATGTTATAAAAGTCTGCAGAACCAGGCAACCCCCCATTTTACTTTAAGAACTGACTATAACTTTGATGCAAATGATGCATATAAATAAAAGTTTTGCAAAATCCTACTGCTGAAACTAAATTTCAGAATAACAATCAAATTCAATTTCAATGATGTTATAGTCTATTGTCAAGTAAATATATTTTAGGAATGCAGCTACAGTTCAATATTAGCATATATAACAGATTCAGTAGGAAAGTAAAATCTACCATTTAGTCTGTGGCAAACTTTTTTTTCATGAAGTCACTACATGTTTGTCAATAAAAATCCTGTTAATGATGGTACATTTGACATCGTGGAGAGTGTAAAATTCCAGCTGATTTTCAGCATCTGCCTTAGGCAAGCAGTGATCTGCCCATTAGAGTTAAGAACAAAGTGTGATCAGGTGAACGCTCTGCTTTCATTAAACTTTCTTTGACCATTCAAGCCATGGGAGTAACAGGAATAGAAATAGAGGTTCAAAGTAAAGGAGAGGGGCCAAAATGTTATTTTCTAAATTTTTGATGGTATCTTTCTCTGTAAAACTTAACATGACCAATCCAGGGAGAGGAATGCAGTTATAATTACATGTAAGTGACTTCAGTGAGTTGCGCATTGCCGTATCATCAAGAGCTTTTTCGACATCACCATGACCAGGTTAAGAACCTGTTATGGATGTAATCCATTCACCAAAAACTTAAAGCCCCTAGAAATTAATTTACAATAAGCATGAAGGATATTTAATGGGGTTTTTTTCACCAAATTAATTGATATTTCAAAGTTTGACTTCAAATCTTCATAAAGACATATTTAGAATTATCCCTACAAAAGCCTTACTTGAAATTGTCAAAACTCCAATTGAATTTAAATACAATAATTTAGGAGGAACTATGCCAAATGATAATAGTCTTATAAAATATATAATGATAAGCAGGAACAAAAAAAAGCTAACTGCAAAGTAAAAAAAAAAAATCAGGCTACACAGATATATATGTGTGTACACACACACACACACACACACATATATATATATATAATATATAAAATAATGATGGCAATTTTATAAAAATATGTGTTTTTACATGTTTCTTATAGTTTTACTTATAAGCTTGTGCATGTATTATACATGGATATGTTTGTGTGGTGTTTTTATGAGTTTGTGGATGTATACATTTAATATTAAATACATGCCACCCAAATTAAAGGTAAATAACACATACTTGGGATTATACATACTAAAAATCTTGCCTAAAGCACTAGTAAATGATGGTAATATTTTTCTGAAGACTAAATTATATTTAAAAATTAACAAAATTATACTCTTCATCACTTAGATCTGACTAGTTGTCCAGTCCCGCCCTACTATTCTCCAGCCATCATTGCCTGTCAGTCTCTTTGTTGGTCCAA
>NW_017732721.1:124272-125800 GCF_001890085.2 Hipposideros armiger | reverse complement strand
ATGTTGCATGCTGTTATCCTCCAAACACACAGCTATGAGATTGCCAAGTATTTACTCACAGTTCGGAGTCTCAGGACAACTCAGGACGGTAAAATCAGTACTAAATAGACAGTTGTGAAGTGGGAGATAGGAATGTTTGGAGTTCTGTGCATTCAACAAATCAGAGACTGATGTCCTATCGACTGGACGTTAACAGTGCTCATGGAAGCAAAAGTTATGTAGCATTAATATGTCCATTATATAAAAAATGTAAGCTGTATAACTCCCACATTTCTCTGCATTTTTTTTAATTCGCCAGCATGAAACATTGAAGCATAAGGTATTCCATTATGTAAATATGAAATAATGTATGTAGATTGTGAATATTCATAATTAGGACACTCATCTGGAGGTGATCAGAAATAAATGTCCTTTCCTTCCTTTCCCTTCCCTTTTCCTCCCTCCCTTCCCAATTGCCTTTCCTCTTTTCCTTCTCCTTTCTACTTCCTTCCCTCTCTCCTACTCTCTCTCCCTTCCTTCACCCCTTTCTCCACCTCTCAATTCTTTTTTCTTTCTCTTTTCCTCCCTATCTACTTCCTGGTTTTCCTATCATCTGTCTGTCTATCTATCTATCTATCTATCTATCTATCTATTTATCTATCTCTCATCATCTCTCTAGCTCATTTATCATCACTACCTATCTATTCAACAGCAAGCTGAAATTATACTTTCTAAAATAAAATAACCCGGCACAAGAAAAAAAAGTTCCTGAAGTTCTTGCGTGACTGTACTATTTTACCCCCAGATTTGCCTGTCAGCTCTTATGGAAAAGAAGTAAACTGAAATTTAAATCATTTATTGAGGAATGATCAAAGTGTTGCTCTACCCTCAAAAGAAAAATGTGTGCATAATCTGAGAAAATATTTACATAGTATTTTACATAATCTTGTAAATAATATGCTTGCTTTTCTTTCATATTGCTAAATCTTTACAATATGAAATATTTTAACTTGTCAATAAGTTTCATGAAATACATTTTTATTTTAATAAACTTATAGCAAGCTACCTTAATATAAGAGCTCTTTTTTATTTTTATTTTTTAGTACTTTGATATAAAGGTTACTTTGACATGTTGCTTGATTATGGGTTGGTTACATTTTTTTCAGCTTTATTGTGATATAATTGACATTAACATATAAACTTAAGGACAATGTGATGATTTGATACATGTATATATTGAGAAACGCTCACTATAGTAAGGTTAATTAACACCTCCATCACCTCCCATAATTGCCACGTTGTTGTTATGTTAAAAAAATTAAAGCTCTACTCTCACAGTAATTTTCAAGTATATAGTACAGTATTGTTAACTGTAATCACCATGCTAAACACTACATTCCCAAAACTTACTCATCTTATACCTGGCAACTTGTACACATTGACCAACATCTCTACATTTCCTCCATCCTCCAGCCCCTGGCAACCACCACTCTACTCTCTGTTTCTGTGAGTTGGGCTTAGTTAGATTTCACATGGTAAGTGATATCAT
>NW_017732721.1:111424-123211 GCF_001890085.2 Hipposideros armiger | reverse complement strand
CTCAGTGCAGTTCTATTGTATTGGTCTATGTGTCTGTTTTTTTACGCAGGTAGCATGCTGTTTTGATTACTACAGTGTTGTAATATAGTTTGAAACCAGGAAGTGCGATGCCTCCAGCTTTGTCCTTCCTCAAAATTGCTGTGACTATTTAGGGTCTTTTGTGATTAGTAGAGATTTTAGAATTGTTTTTCTGTTTCTGTAAAAACAATGCCATTGGAATTTTAACAAGGATCACATTGAATGTATAGGTGGCTTTTGGTAGTACAGGCATTTTTACAGTGTTAACTCTTATGACCTATCGTATTAACATGGGATAGGTTTCCATTTATTTGTGTCTTCTTCAATTTCTTTCCTCAATGTCTTATAGTTTTTGATGTATAGATCTTCCACTTACCTTCTTAAATTGTTTCCTTAATATTATAATGTTTTTATTTCTATTGTGTATGGGATTGCTTTCTTTACTTTTTTTTCAGATAGTTTATTGTTTGTGTATAGAAGTGCAACTGACTTTTTGTATGTTGATTTTGCATGTTGTCATTTTACTGAATTTGTTTATTAGTTCTAACAGTTTTTGGAAGAGTCTTTGGGATTTTCTATTTTTATTTTCTATTTCTAGATTATACTATCTGCAAACAGAGATAATTAAATATAGATAGATAGATAGATATTTGTAACTATATATAGATATATACACACATATATTATATAATCTGCAAGCATAATTAAATACACACACACACACACACAAGTTCTATGGTCTGCATTTCTCTGGAGAACCTTGACTAATAGAGGTATTTTCCTTTCTTTCCTAACAGTTTTTATCTGTGCTATAAAATTCTTCATTGATTGTATGAGGTGTGTTTCTATTTTGTCTTCATGAAAGAAAAGAGTGTGACTTGTTTTTAAAGTAAAGCCAAACACAAAGATTACAATACTGAGCCTGATTCTGAAGGGGGCACATCATGAGTGGTGAGATGAAAAAAGAAAAATGAGGCAAAGAAAGATATTTAGCAATATTTCATAAAGAGAAACAGCAAATTACTTAGTAGATATTTTCTGGGCTGGGCACATGGGACTAACTCATCTTAGAATTATTCATGAAAGAGAATTAAGGGAGAAACAATATGCTCAACTTTCTACTTTCTCTTATGTTTGGGTCATCAAGATTAAGTACAAGGGATGCAATAAGCCTAGATTTTATGATCGTAAAATCTGTCTGATCAGGAAGCCATGTTTATGGCCCTAGAGTGTAGTATTTTGTTCAAGTCCAAGAGTGAATTTGAGAGCCCATGAATGAAAGTGGGATCCCCAATGAAGAATAAGGAAGGCATTCAGAGGAATTCAAGTCTCACAGACACACACAATCCTGTCTAATTCAATCTACTCATTGTGTCACATAGATATTTTATGACTTCCCATTTTATCTTGGTTATATTATCCATTTTCCCCCTATGTTAATAAATCCACCCCTACTTCATCACTGAGAGAAATACAAATCTAATTAGTCACAGAGTCTCCTCCAAAATGCTGGTCAATTGTCATTAGTGAGTAATAACTTATTTCTAAGTAAGCTGAGAAGACTTAGTAAAAGAGGTATATAATTAGCTATTATTTGACTAGTCTGTTTTGTTTGTTTTGTAGAGTGACCATAGTCATCCTTCCCAAGGAATCTAATCTGTTAGATGCTATGTCCTTATTAGGTTAAGGTTGTTTTAGTTCCACCTTGATAGTCATTACCACGCATGACACTGATTCAATAATCTAATTATAGTTATATTTTTTGGATTGATTTTCCTGTCTAATATAATAACTCCTACTTTTGCTATAGGAATATGAGGAGATAAAAGTCTCTAGTTGGTAATCTTAGCTTCCAATTTAGGAGAAGATCCTGTTGTGTTCCCCTAACAAAAATGTTTCCCATTTCTGATTCGATGAAACCAGAAATTAACTTAGAAGGTTTCAAATATGGATCTCTGGGTTTGATTTTGAGAGAGATGATTTCTACTCTTCCCCTATTCCGTTGGCTCCCTGAGATGTGTGTTGTAGCTGTAGTGAACAATTTTTATATTGGTTTTTGGTGTAAGGTATATACCAGATACAAGAGGACACTGCCATCAGCTGACAGTGTTTTCCCAGAGCTGGGATCTTGGCTGAGATTTCACCACTCTATCCCACTGTTTTATCAGGCTGACTTTTCCAAAACATAGGGTGCAGAGTAAGACCTGTGGTGATGAGTCCATTGCTACACATTGGTCTTGGGCAATGTCTGTATGATACCACATCATACAGGTGTTTGAAGGCAACATACTCTGGTCTGGTACAGGTACTGTGAACAGTGAGGGTAAATCTTTATCTGGAATATATGTCAACTCCAGTAAGGAAAATTATTGCTTTTCCCAAGTTGGAAATAGTCCAATATAATTGATTGCCTTCAGATAGCCATGAGAATGGTGCCATTTTGATGTCCATTATCTGTCTCTGCTATCATTTTAGACATTTAGCAATGGCAATAACTAAATCAGCCTCATGGAGGAAAATTTCATATCATTGGACCTATTAATATTCTATCCCTACCACCATGGTCTCTCTGTTCCTGGGATTTGGGGAGGTACAATAGAGAAGTTGTCTGACATTAAAAATATGGGTGATCCTGACACTTGTTTATTCTGCAGAAAAATATGCTTTCTGGAAGGCATTATTGTGACATGAAAAATCTCATAGTTCATGTCACTTCCATAGGTCCATCACATATTTTTCTCTGGAAACCTATTGTCAATCATCCTGTTTTGTTTAGTCCAGGTTCTGATGATGTGACACTGAAATTATCCATAATTGATAAATTCTTGAACGTTAAAATCCCAGACTGCTTCTAAACCATACAAAGTGGGTAAAATGGTGTGCTCTGCACAGTTCTCCTCCCTGTGAAGATTTCCCGTTGCTATTATATTTTTGAGTCATCCATAAATGTGGCTATTATGGGTCTTTACTATTCATCTGGCCAGTGCCAATGTGTTGTGAAAACTCATCTGTGAGTCAGACCTGAGTTCCTTCGTTTTCTGTCAGTTGACTATAAAAGCTTTCATAAAGCTACAGGTGTAGATTAAAGATAGGCAATAATGTGGCAGAGGTAGTTGTCATGGGGATCTGTGCAGGTAATTGACTTGTGCTTCCTGGACCTGCTTAGGTCTGAGTTTAAAGGAAGGATTGCTGCAGCACAAACATGACTTAGTAGCATGGTTGATGAACAAAACTCAGCTCACAATGAGCACCGTTAGGACTTAGCATTAAGGTGTGATCCTGATTAGGAAGTCATTCACTTCTAGGACCTGGTAGCATCCTAGATTCTATAAACAAATAGAGAGTAGTTCTATGACACAGGATGTATATTTTTTCTCCCAAATATTAGAAATTATCGCTACTTCCATATTAGGGCTTGACAGATATTTCATTTAGCATCCTTATTTATCTTGGTATATCTCTGGATATGATATGTCATGAAGCACAACAAGAAGAAAACATTTATCATATCCTGTAATCCTGGCAGAGGCCTCTGTTTCTTTGGCTCTTACTTTCTTTTGACAGACTTCCAGGAAACCCAGTAAATAGATTGGTGTAGTTTTCCAATTGTAGTCAATCGTGTTTTGAAATCTGGAGCCTGGGTCGCTTACTTCATGGTTGGGGAGCAAGATGCAGGGAATTTCTTTTTACCCTAAAGGATTTGCCCCAGCATGTCCTTAATGATTGGGGGAAAAGTTTATCCGCCCAAAAATATTGAAAATGTATTGAGGTTCTATATGTACCTTACATGGCATCTACGGAACTTGACACTTCCAACTCAACAGATTATTTTAACTTGATGTCATCAATATGACAAATTGCTTGTATCTTCTATGGATTGTCAAGATCCCAAATGCCCTTACATACACTATTGTACAGGAAGCAAGAGTTGACATAAAACATATGCAAAACCATGAAGATGAACTTCTGTCCTCGGTGCTGGCCTTACAAACACAAATATATAGAATCCCTTTTAATAGAGATATAAAATTTACTTATTTATTATTTGCTAAACCAATAGATGCTCCCCCAAATCCCCAGTGATAGTGACTATGATAAGCTCTTCTAGTCATGGTATCCCATGTAGGAATAGCAATTTCAATGCAAAACCAGACCACCATGCAGTTAGTCCACATTCATCTGTCATGATTGATCATGGTTGTGCTAAACCCATGTAAGCAAATGAAATGGGGGTATCTAGGGATCACAAATACAATGTCTTTCATATCTTTGATGGTGAATCAAATTTCTTCAATAATTGCAGGGGTGCAGGATTGCTTTTTATTTTAAGCTCATTGGAACGGAATACAGGCTCAGTTCAGTTTCATTTGGCTCTCCTACACAAGTCTGAAAACCAAGTCAAGGGGTATTCTATCACTAAATATGTTTATTCTACTTGCATGTTCACCAGGAAAACTATCTTGAACTTTACTTTTATTTATCAATATATGATTTTTATGATTAGAGATACACTACTGATTTGAACTTCAGACTCAAGTGAGATCTATAATTCCAGTACACAGGGGATATTTAATTGGCAGCCATAGCAAAAAAAAAACAAGGTTTTTTGGTAGCTTCTCTTTGCTGATGTGTACATTTTTGTACCTTCCTGTTTTACCAAGTATTTAGCCCTCAATGAGGGTCTGCACTTAACTTGGAGGTCTCAGATTCACCCCAGCTTAATAGAAGTCCACAATTTAGGAATTGTTCCCTAAATTTAACATTGGATTAGCCTATAAGTCAGCCTCAGCTTCATTAATATCCTGTCTCTGATTACAAGGCACCTTTTGTTGTTTTTTTATTTTATTTCTTTGCTGGGGACACTTGGTTGCTTGCCTTAGTTTCTTCTTATCTCAGCAATGTATTCACTCTTATGTTTATTGTATTTTATTCTGTCTCCAGTTATATTATAGACTGACATTCTTTTAGAAGCCTACTATATGCTTATTAATAAAATGAAATATGTATTTTTGTAAAGTGTATGTTTATATTATAATATCTATATTTTGATTTTAATATACATATAGTAAAACAATAACATAGTTTTCCAAAGAAAAATACAACTAGATTTAGTTGATTTTCCTTATAGTCTTGTAATCCTGAAAAACTATACGTGGAGTCCTGACGCTTCCTGGCCTCACCTGCCCGGTACTACTGATATGTTATTAATATATTTCCAGCAGTACACACAATTTTTCTGTCCAGAGTATTTATAAATTTTGTCATCGAGAAATCCAGGGGTGACTGGTTAGCTCAGTTGGTTAGAGCATGGTACTGATAACACCAAGGTTTCCGGTTCGATTCCCACATGGGCCACTGTGAGCTGCACCGTCCTTAAAAGAGTCAACTATGCCATTGTAGCATGAAAGCAATGTGTAACCAAGGACCATGGCTGTTCCCCAATAAAATTAAAAAAAAATCCAGTGATTTCATAGCATCCCTACATTAGATATAGTGGTATGCTTAAACCATAGCATTTTTTCTGTTTAATTAAAATAAATTTGATCTTTATTAGGTATCCAACCTTCCCTCAGGAAGCCTGGCTATTCCATAGGCTCATGGATGACACATCAGACACTAATAATATGTCCTTCATGAGAGACCTTGTATAAGCTAAGTCATTCCACTTGCTGGTAATTTTTTGGAGAACAGAAATGTAATGAAATTCAGACCACAGAGAATCATGAAGTTTGATTTTGGAAAAACTTCTCCTGGGTAATCAATAATGATTTCCTAAAACATTTCTTGTTCTACAATTGATGTGAGGGAAAACACAGGTAATTTGTTCATTCTTGGTAATAATTCTACAACTATGTAGAAGCAGTTTTAGGAGGGTGTTACTGTTGTGGCCTGGAGAGTTGAGAGATAATAAAACTTAAGACTTTATAATATCAATAAGCTCCTGAGTTGATGAATTCAGAAGATTGCCTTTCTCCCAGGCTTCCTCTATGTCAGCTTATTCAGAGTAACCGTGTTGAAGCTATTTGAATCAGGGTTCCCTGAGTCAGCAGCCTCAATAAATCGGATATTTGTACCAGAAATGGAGAACTGAAAATGACATTCAAAAATATGGTACATATTACTTGAATATAATTTATGCAAGGCAATCAAGATCCTAATTTTCTGCCTCAGGAATTTGAGAATAATAGTATTCTGTAGAAAACTTTTGTTTTGCTATTACCTATTGAATATTGAGACTTACACTAACTTCTGATAATGACTGAGTCATCATGAAACTCAGAAGGGGAAATTTATGACATTGGGCTAGGTTGAATCTTTTCTATGTCATCGTATCACTCCTTAAAATATAGAGGAAACTTTTGTCTGCAGGTGGCTTATTCAAAATATGAGAGAGAAAAGTATGCCTCTGCTAAGAGGGGCCATCTTCACTTACGGCTCATAATCAGAACTATTGAAAGTTTAGTTAACCAGGTGACTGGAAGATTTAGAAAAGCTAAGGGTTGTCAGGAAAACAATATAAAAGTTTGAGAATTTGGGAGAGAATATGATTGGAACCAAAACCTTTCCAAAGCACCTCCCGTAAAGCACTGTGTGACTGATAAAGGGGACAACATGATTATTGTGAACATACAGCTGTCTAAGGCAAGGAGGCACCTTCCAGAGGCAATTGGCTAAATCACCTGATAGGTGAGACCAACAGGAAAGGAAGGTTTAAAATGAAGGTTTCATGGCACAAAGCAAAGAACTTGTTATGATAAATCAGAAACTTCTAGACTCATCGCCTGAAATAATTCCCAATTGTGTAGTTCGGGTCATGGAGTTTATTGAAAACAAGTAGAATAGACAAGTAGTTTTGAAAGAACTATATTACCAAAGTGACTCCAAGCCTGGTTAGAGTATATAGCTATTAAACCTTCTAAATCAAACACCGTACCAAGAATTTTCACCTCCAGAAAGCATGTTGTGAAGGTAGCGCAGCGCCCAGAAAATAACTGTTCTCTTGTGCCTCCTGTAATGTATCACAGAGCCAGCAGACATGGCTGTACTCTGAGAGGAGAGAAGAAAAGCTGATTCACAGGCTATGAAAATCACTCCCTGACAGAGCAGAATAGTTTTGTATTTGTGTTCAACAAGCAATGTATATTATAGACAACCACAAATTTTCCCATTGCCCACCTTAAAGAAAGGAGTGTTTATTACCATCATCATGCTTTTTACCATGTTGTGTGCATTTAAAGAAGATAATTCATCTTTTAGTGCGATATCACTGGATCATTGGCAGCTACATCTAGACACGCTGGAAAGGACGGCTCACTACCCAGAGACCCTGTGCTTCAGGTCAAATGCAATAATTGACTTTGGAATTTCTCCTTTTGAAGAGGAATTGAGACATATTAAAGTGGGCATGGATATTTAAAATATATGTGCATAATGAATGGAATGAGAATAAGTGTGTGGAATAAGTTCTTGGATAGCCAAAGAGCTCGTGATACTGGATTTTGATAGTTGCTTATCCACCCGCATTCCACTTCCCCCCTTTCATTTTCCTAATAGAAACTGAACCCGTTTTCCCCAAATATCGACCCCATTCTATGAAGCTTATACAATGTAGGAGAGACTAAGTGGGCTGTGTTTAGTCTAAATCAGTTACAATCTTTATCTTTCTGTCAGTAATTGGTTGGATAATATTTGGTTGGATATAGTAATTGAAGAGTTGAGAAGTCTGCTGAAGGCTTCTGGGAAAGTTTCTCCTTGCTCTTCAGCAAAGAACCTAAGAATAGGAGTAAGCCTCTGACACTGGTTGCTATTGACAACCACTTTGCAACCCTGAATACAGCCAGTCTTATCATAAAGCCAACCCTGAGGACAGGACAGTCAAAGACAGATGAAACCAATGACTCTGATGACCTCATTAAGTCATGTCTTCAATGAACTTAAAAATCTGCTCTAACTTCCAGTCCTTTGAGGCAATAAATGTTCTCATTGTTTTAACATGTTTGTATAAGACTTTCTCCTAATTAAGGCAAAAACATTATAGATAATATAATCACATTCCTCATTTATTCCCTCTGGGGAACCTAGAGGGTATTTGTGAAGAGATGCTATATAGGACAGTTACCCAGGAGTAGCCACAGTTGTCTCACACATTAAGCATCTCTGTGGTCCATTCTTACTGAAAACTAAGTGCTTTGTACTCCATTCTGTCACCTTTATAATGATCCTGTGTCAAACAGAATGACCTGTACATATCTGACCCCATTTCTGGACTATTCATATACTTAGCCATGTGACTTCAGGTTTCCTTGAGAAGCAAAACATTATACTGAGTATTTATTTCAATGACTGGAGAGCTCTTGAGAGAATATTCTGTTTTTTTGGTTTTGTCCATAGGGAGAGTTGTGTGCTCAGAGGAAAATGATAACCAAAACAATATAACATTTTCTTAGGCTTGAGGATAGTCATGCTTTTAAATATTTCTTCTAAAACACTATGTGTAATAAATTATTTAAATGACCAAGAATGGCAGACTAAGAACAGACCTGAAAAATTACCTTGGGAATTCAAACCTATATATAAACTTTAATTAATTCTATCTTTCCCTAATTTTTATACTTATATTTTTATTGTCCTTTGTTATTATAAATAATTATTCTATGAATATTTAATACAAAATAAATATCATTCAATAAAAATTTGATTTAAATGTCTATCTTGAGCAAGATGCTTATGTATTTCAAGGTTTATGACTGGGTATTTATTACGAAATTTGGTTCCTGTCACTTTGGAGCTTACACAGTAGTGAATAGAGAAACAAAATAAAATCTCATGGGATTTTTGCAATGAAATACTAGCCCACAAATGTATAGTATTTTAGAAGAGAATCAAAGTGGGAGAGCAAATATGTTTTGCATTAAGAAAAAATCCTTTCTGAGGAACTAGTGCTTACCCTGAAGTTTGAGTGAGTTGTAGAGTTATAGAGGAGACTGGTCTTTTCAGGGAGAAGAAACATCCTGCGTGATGTCTACATGTAGGAAAGAGCATTTTGCAGTACAAACGCTGGAAGAAAGGTATTGTGCTTGGGAGAAACAAGAAAGTACAGATATAAAGGTGAAGAAATAGGATAGAACTGGATTGTGCAAAATCTCGGATTATGTCAAGAATGTAAGACGTACCAGTTGCAGATTTGTGAGGAATAACCACTTTACATGTTGGGAAATATCTGATATAGGGAAATAAAGTTCCAAACAATATTATTCTGTTATGAAAACGTGCAACTCAACATCATTCATTTAATAAATTTATAATTAAATTGTCTGGAGTATGTTGGGGAGAATGTACCCAAAAGGACTCCCAAGTTTCTGATGCGTTGTAGTTGGATTGAAAGGTGGAAGAATGGTTGTAACAAAGAAATCAAGCATTTAATTTAAAAAACAATGAAGTGAGGCATAATAATTAGAATAGAGAATAAACCAACAAAATATCCTTATGCACTCATGTATTTTGGTCTACCAGAAAATTCCAAGAGAAAAAACTAAAATACAATAAAGTAATAATAGTTAAAAATTCTGTATATCTTTCATAACAGGTCAGCAAACATATTCTGTAAAGGGTCAAAAAGTGAATATATTAGGCTTTAGGGTGATATGGTCTCTATCCCTACAGAAATCTGCCATTTTAAAATGAAAATAGACAGTTTATAGGTAAATAAATGAGACAAAACTCCACAGATAATTGAAAATTTACTATAAAGTGTTATCTGGAACTCTATTTCAATAAATTTGAAAGCACCAAATAAATAATTTCCTTGTAAAATAATAATCTTGACTTATATCAATTCAGAAATAAAGAAAAAAATCAGTCACATATATTTCTGTACAGAAACAATGAATTATCTGAAAAATAAAGTATGGTGATAAATATTAACTAGACTCATTGTGGTATCATTTTGCAATATATGCAAATACTGAATTATTATGCTGCTCTCCTGAAATTAATATATTGTTATATGTCAATTATACCTCAATAAAAATAAAGAAAAAAAAACAGTTAACATTTATTTCTATACAAAAGCAATGAACTATCCAAAAAAGAAATTAACCAAAAAAAAGTTTCAGTCCCAGTAGCAAAAATAAAAAAATGCTTAGGGATAAACTTAACCAAAGAGGTGAGAAAATCGTACATTGAAAATTATAAAATAAAACCATTGATGAAATAAACAGACAAATGGACAAAAACCCATTGTTTATGGATTAGAAGAGTTAATGTTGTTTAAATATTCATGCTATACAAAGTGATCTACAGATTCAATGCAATCCCTATTAAAATACCAATAACATTTTTATAGAAATGGAAAAAAGGACCTAAAATTCATATAGAACCACAAAAGACTCCCAATTTCCAAAGCAACCTTCAGAAAGAACTAAGCTGGAGGCATCACACCTCTTGTTTAAAACAAATATATAATATATATATATATATATATATATATATATATATATATATATATATATATATATATATATAATTTCAAAGCTACAGTATTCAAAATACTATGGTACTGGCATAAAACTGACATATAAACCAGTGGAACAGAATAGAGAGCCCAGAAATAAATCCACACTTTCAAAGTCAACTTATCTTTAATAAAGGTGTCAAGAACACACAATGGGGAAAGCACAGTATCTTTAATAAATGGTGTAGAAAAAACTGGATATTCATATGTACAAGAATGAAAATGGAAAACTTATCTCTTACCATGTATAAAAATCAACTCAAAATGAATTCAAGTCCGAAATGGAGACCTGAATCCATAAAACTGCTAGTATCAAACAGAAAAACTGCCTGATGTTGTTCTTGGCAATGAATTTTTGAATGACACAAAAAGCACAGACACCAAATGAAAAATATACAAGTGGAACTACATCAAACTAAAAAGCTCTACACAGCAATGGAAATAATCAATAGGTAGAAGTGGCAACCTACGACCGGGAGAAAGTATTTGCAGACTGTATATTTGATAAGGGGTTAATATCCCCAATACAAAAGGAACTCATATAATTCAATAGCAAAATGAAAAAAGAAAAACAAAACAAAACAAAAAACAACTAAACAAAAATCCACAAAGAACCCAGTTTAAAAAAATAGGCAAAGGGCCTGAATAGACACTTCTCAAAAGAAGACATAGAACTGGCAAAAAGATACATGAGAAAGTTGCTCAAAACCCAAATCATCAGGGAAATTCAAATTAAACCCACAATGAGACACCACCTCATACCTGTTAAAATGACTGTTATCAAAAAGACAAACGATTACAAATGTTGGTGAGGATATGGAGAAAAAGGAACCCTTGTACACTGTTGGTAGGAATGTAAATTCATACAGCCATTATGGAAAACAGCGTGGATTTTCCTCAAAAAACCCCCCACAAAAAACCGAAGTCCCTTATGATCCAGCAATTCCACCTCTGTGTATATATTCAAAAGAAATAAGTGTCTCGGGCCGGCCGAGTGGCGCGATGGTTAAGAGCTGGCTTGGGACACCAGAGTGCCCCAGTTCGGATCCCACATATGAGAGCCAGTGACACTGCCGTCCACAGCTAAGATGCTGAACGGTGGCTCAACCTGGAGCTGGGCTGCCGTGGGTCGCCGGCGACGGCGTAGGCTGCAGCCCCTGTGGCAGTGGGTTGCCATGGGCTACCGTATGTAGCCAGCGGCCAGCGTGAGCGGCCAGCAGCCGCAGTGATCGGCCATCCAGAAGCCGGCAACTGAT